>NC_081408.1:520001520-520301520 GCF_030272615.1 Cryptomeria japonica | reverse complement strand
AGTGAGCTCTAGGCACTTGGCCTTCTTGCATGTGCAGGCCCCTCTTGTAAGTAATATTCTCTTATTGGCCAGTAAGTGAATATTGTGGGTCACAAATCCCACCGAGGTTTTTCCCACACCAGGTTTCCTCGTTAAAACATTGTGTTATGGTGTGTTTCTCATGTGGATGCTTTTAATTCTGTTTATTGCATTATTTCTTGCATACCGGTACACTGTTATAATATGTTCTACATGTTTTAAGTTAAGAAATTCAATTCACCGGTTAGATACTAATTCACCCCCCACCCCCTCTCAGTATCTGTGGGAATCCTAACAATTGGTATCAGAGCCTGGTCCTCTATTTTCAGAAGCCTAACAGCTTGAGGAAGATCTTGACACCGGTAGAGATGGAAAATCTGATGAAGCAACTAGAAGCAGCTCTCTCAGACTATGATGCAGAGAAATTGAAAAATATCAAACTTGAAGATGATCTAAAGGCTGCTCAGGATATTATTCAAGCACTTCAAGAAAATCTTACTATTTCAAGAAACAAGAGAAGAGAACTTTGTGAAAAGATGCAAAATGAGAATGATGAAAAGGAATCACTTAATGATATGATAAACAAGCTGAAACAAGAGAACATGACAACAAAGAATGAGATGCAAGATATGACTATGAAATTCTGTAAGGAAATTGAAGATAGAAAGAAGAATGAAGAAGATTTGACTAGAAGACTAAGTGATGCTGCAAATGAGAACACAAGACTTAGCTATGAAAATGATTTATTGAAGACAGATCTGATGCACACTCAGAATGACTCAAATGAACTGATGAGGCAGAAAGAAGTCTTAGAAAGAGAACTAGATACTGCAAATCAACATAAAGAGAAATTCGAGAAAAGCTTAGAAGAACTTGGTAACTTGCTAAAGAATAAAAAACCTAAAGGTGACACTTCTGGAATTGGCTTTGAAGTTGGTGAAAGCTTTGGTACTGCAAACATATAGGATCATAGCAAACCGGTAAGGCAACCTAATGCTTATAAATTTAATGGAAAATGCTTTAACTGTAACAAGTATGGTCATAGAGCAAATGAATGTAGATCTAGAAATTATCAGAATATCAACACACCCACCGGTCAATGTTCAAAATGCAACAAAGTTGGTCACAACTCTGAAAATTGCAGAATGAATGTGAGATGTTATGTTTGTGGAAGATTTGGACACCTATCTAATCAGTGTAGAACACAAACCAGCATAGGTTATGGGAAAGCTATTCAAAAGAATAATGTGACTTGTTATGCATGTAACAAGATTGGGCATATTGCTAGATTTTGTAGAAGTAAAGGATCACCGGCAGACAACAAAAGTTCTAGTTTGAAAGGAAAAGAAAAAGTTGAAGAGGTTAAGCAAGAATTCTCAAAACAATGGATCAGGAAATAAGAAATGAACGTGGATAGGAATACTCCTTCACCGGTAGAACCAAGCAACATTCCACCAGTAGGATAGAGTAGTGCTTCACCAGCAGGACAGAGTAATACTCCACCGACAGGAAGTTCTTCATCAAATTGAAGAAAATTTTCTTGAGGGTTTGGAAATCAAATGAGACATGCTATAATTCCCTCGGTTAATGGTGAGAAGTTGGAAATTACTTCTATACCAGCAGACAATGTTAAGTGACTACTTAACCGACAAGCATTAAATGTGGTAGATGGCAAATAAACATTATAAATTTGTGGTTTTGGCTCCATTTCATTTCACCGAGATTTCAAACATTCGAAGAGCGCGAAATTTGCAGAGCTAAGGCATTTCGAGCAAAGAGGCAAAGCACTTCAGTAATCAATCCATCCAAAGGTAGAAAAAGGTATTTATCATCATGGCATCCTCCTCTGCATCTGAATTCATAGCAAACCCTACAATAGTCGAGGTTATAAAACGCCCTAGGCCCTTATTTCAGCTAGTTCCCGAGGTAGCTAAGAAAGATGACAATGTAGGTGCTTTTTCCCAAATTCCAAAAGGAGTTGTTTTTGTAGAAGGTCCCAGAATATACATTCATTGCAACATAGAGGAATTAAGAGATGAAGAAATTAAAAACATGTATAAGGCTGTTATATGTGACAATTCCGAAAATGTAAAACCTGAACATAAAGTTGTTGAAACCCTAGGATTCACTGAAATCCTCTGCATTACTGAATTTCCCAAGGAAGTGATTAGGATAGTTTTAAGTGGGGTACATGGTTCATTCTTTTGGCTTGATTCAGTTCACAAAATTACAAAGGAAGCTGTGAAAGCAGTAACAGGGTTACCTTCCACCGATAACGACCAGACAAGACTAAGAAGGTCTCCAATGACCTAGTAATGAACTTAACTGGTGCAACATCAGAGAGAAGGTCTCTAAGGGTTAATGATGTGACCGATATAAATGTGAGATTTGTTAGCATGATTTTAGGGTACAAAGCAACTCATGCAAACAGACATAACTAAGTTTCAAGTTTATGCATTAAAACTGCACATGATATGGTTAAAGACAATGTAAAAATTGATGTATGTGAATGGTTAAAAGATGAGTTGATTGATAACCTAGGCAAAATCAAGAAGGATAAGAAAGGAACTTTTAGATTTGGAAATCTACTTGTATGCTTGATGCTACACATAACCAAACAGGTTCCCAGTATAGGCAATAAGAACCTTGGATTTGATATATCAGTAGGAAAACAGTTAACAAACCTATTCAACAACATGGGTGAAAACAAAGAAAAGAATATTCATGACTATTTTCAAGCACTAAAGGTTAGAATGAACAAAAGGATAAGACTGTCACAGAAGATTGTCAACAAATACAAGGATGATATATGTTTCGTGATCAAAAAGGATGAGATCTGGATGGAAGCAGTCATCCCAAGAACAATTTGGGTAACAGAGATGGGCTATGAGACTGATGACCACATCATTGAGACTTATGCTAAAGCACTTCTGGAAGCACCAAATGAACCTAAGGAAAAAGTATTTGGTAGTACTGAGACCATAGAAAGTCAAATTCAATCTAAGAAGAGAGTGAAAAAGGTTGAAGTAGTTGTGAGAAGAGGTTCTAGACAGGCTAAGGCCATTAAAAAAGATGTACTGAAACAAATCGATATCACTGAGGATGAGTTAGGAACTCTACAGCCTAAGACTCACCTATCACTGGTAGCTACTTCTTTGGAGAATGATATGCCTGCAACTTTCAAAAGAGTTGTAAGGAAAAGGGATCCTTCACTGGTATCCACACCCTCACCTAGAAGGACTAGACAAAAACAACAAGCAGTGAGGTCTCCAGTTAGAAAGACAACACCAAAGAAAAAGTTGACACCAAAGAAGAAGAAGACTAAACAAAACATGACCCCTCTTGACAAATTGCTAAATGAAATCACAGAGGAAGGGAAACTCAAGAACATAGGAAAGGTCTATGATACACTGTCAGCAGATCAAAAATAACAAGTTGAAAATAGTGTCATTCATGGACATCTATAAGAAGTTCTTAATGGAAGTGATAGATGAAGTACCAGATGAATTGTTCAAAAGACTGGAAGCAAGAAGACAAGTTGTTGTAGAGCTTGATAAGAAAATCAAAATTGAAAAGTTACTTGTTGTTTACCCAGTAAACTCACCTAAGGAGATAGATGACTTAATTGCAGAAGCCAACCAGTCAGTATTCTCTACTGCACATGGGCATATTCCATTAATGGTTGGAAGAGTGAATGAAGTAACAAAGGAAACAGAAAATGGATGGGATATATTCCTTGTTGAGAAATAAAAACAGGAAGAGTATAGGAACCCCAAACCAATAAAGGTATACCAGAAGGAGAAGGACAAAGGAAAAGGAAAGGTTGGTGGACCTCCGAGCATCAAAGTAAAAGACAAGTTACTCCCACCGCCTCCAATTACATCACCGGTAACAACTACTAAAGATCAACCGGCAGATGAGAGTATGGACATAGAGGATACAAATCCTAACCCTGAGGTACTATACACAGTTGATGTTGATACACAAAAGGTCAACATTATGTTAGACAAAGATACAATCGGCAAGACAGATATGGCTAGTGAGCCACTGGCAACTGACAACATTGACAATACTGAAAGAAAAGTTGAAGTTGATAACACAGAGCAACAGGTAGAGACTCAAACTAAGACTGAAACAAAGCAACAAACAGAGAGACAAGAAGAGCAATAGGCTCTGGAACAGGAACAGATTCACATGGAAATAGTGCCACCGGCAACAGGAGAAGATCAAAAACCCTTGCTTAAGGAAATGGAAACACAAACTGACCTACCAAAGGTCACTACAAGCTTGGTTACTTCCTCCACCGGTGGAATTCAGAATGTTGGTTCCTCCTCAACAGGTTACAAATCAACAAATGTAACTGAAATACTTTTGGACTCCATCAAAAGGATAATAGGTTGTAGTTCACAGGCTTATAAAGCTATAGATGACACAATCCCAATTTTGAAGATGATAGCTCCTAACTGTAACATAGACAATAAGGATTCTTTAAGCCAACTTGACACTTTGTGTAAATACATCACTGAGAACACAGTGACTGTTGAGCAAATAAAGGAAGAGGCATTGAAGGATAAGTTAGAAATTGAAAAGAAAAAATTCTTTGAAGATTAGATAAAGAAGTGTACTAAGGAATTTGACACACTTCTACTGGAACTATGTAACTTATTGAAGGAATTTAAAACTCTGTACAAAGATACTTGCAAGACAAACTTTTTGACAGTAGACATAGATAAGAAAATGAGCAAGGTACAGGATGAAATCAATAAACTTGCCGACAATTTTGTTAACTCACCTGATACATTATCAGTTTTTGAACAAAGGATAACAAGTTTTGAGGAAGAGTTACTTAAGTTAGAAAGAGAAAAGGAGAGAATAGTAAATAAGGCAAAGAATTTGAGACTAAGACTGAGTCCAAGATTGGACTATCTAGCATCATTACGGAAGGAAATATCTGAGGCACAAGTATAGGGATAGAGAACACCGGCAGAGCATATGCAACACCTCACTGGTACAGTTCAAAGAACAGGGACAACAATAAAGGACAATAAGAAGTTTATGGAAAGTATAAACTTGATTTTGGGAGATCTTTTTCAAATTGTAACCACCCAGTTACAAGGTTGAGACTACAACTCTACTGACATCTTGACAACCTTTGTCATTGATGCCAAAGGGGGAGTAGTAGTATGAGAAAATAACTAGCAGAAGACTTATCCACTCAGGGGGAGCTCTTATAAGCTCTTGTATTTTTGGTAACATATTTTTGGAAACATTTTTGGATTACAAGTTTTGGATACACTTTTGAATTTTCTCATGAGTGTTGCCATCAATGCCAAAGGGGGATATTGTTGGCATATGCACACTCCAATGAGACATTGTAGGTGATTGAAGGTTTTGTCATTGATGGCAACCTTACAATCCTATGGCACCGACAAGATAGTTCACTGGCACTAGCAAGATCAAACTCTACACCGGCACTCAGACCACCGGCACCGACAGAGAAAGGAAGCATACAGGCACAGAGGCTGATAGGAATTTTGTTATATTATATTTTGTTTATTATTGTAAAATCTTTGTAAGTTGACTTGGCATCATTGTATAATGAATCATATATATAAGAGATCATTATAGAACATTTTGTAAGTAAGCAAGGAAGATGAATGGTAGAATGTAATTAGGCAGACCTATTATGCAAAATATAGGTTAAAGGGTTTATATAAGAAGCAGAGCAGAAACCGGTACTGGATCTGGCATTATAGATGCTATTCTGAAGCAATACAAGATACTGGATTTATATAATCCATCATTGTAAGTCAGTGAGACTTCCCATTAAGTAGTGAGCTCTAGGCACTTGGCCTTCCTGCATGTGCAGGCCCCTCTTGTAAGTAATATTCTCTTATTGGCCAGTAAGTGAATATTGTGGGTCACAAATCCCATTGAGGTTTTCCCCACACCGGGTTTCCTCATTAAAACATTGTGTTATGGTGTGTTTTTCATGTGGATGCTTTTAATTCTGCTTATTACATTATTTCTTGCATACCAGTACACTGTTATAATATGTTCTACATGTTTTAAGTTAAGAAATTCAATTCACCAGTTAGATATTGATTCACCACCCCCCCCCCCCCCCCCTCTCAGTATCTCTAGGAATCCTAACACTCTAGATGGGTGAAATGAAGGCACAAAGGTGAAAATAGGACCCTATTAGGGTTTTGAAAAAAAAGAGGAATTGAGTTGCAATTTTGAAAAAGGTCAAACCTAATGGATAGGGACACCTTGGAAAATGTTTAAGAATCTGAATTGAAATAAAATTGGATTGAAATTCACACAAAATCCAATTAATTTTAAAAATTAGGGTTTGATGACCTAACCACCTAATTTTGAAAATTGAATTTTGGGAAAAAGGGGGGAAATTGAAAATTTGAATTGTAGGATTGAAGACAAATCTGAAAACAATTAGAAATCTGAAAATTAAAGGGAAATCCAATTTTTGCACAAGTTCAATATGATTTTTGAAAATTGGGGTTTGAACAAGTAACCTCTTAATTTTGTAAATTTTAATTGCAAATTGAACAAGACAATGAGGAAATTGAATTTGACAAACAAAGTAATTTTCAGATCTAAGATAACCACAAGCAATTTTTACAAATCACAAGTTCAATTTTAATTTTAAAAACTAGGGTTTGTTTGCAGAAATTTGAAATTTTTAAATGAAAAATATGCAATGTTGTTCAAAGGATAGCATGCAAGACATCGGGTTCACCAAAATATAATGGTGGGAAAATAATGAGTGATAGATCAAGAGGAAAACTAACCCTTTCCCTCACAGAGAGATGAGAGTTTCACTATTGATTATCCTTCACACACTTTTCACCATTATATTAGGAAGATAAGGGATAATTCACTAGATTCAATCTCCACACAAAGATGATAGATTGAATTCTGAATGAATTAAGAATGTTAGGATGATCATTTCTTCCTTTGTTTGATTTGGAAACGAAATTGATTGAATTTTGTAGTTCAAAAATGACAAAGAATCGATTATAACTTGAGATTTGAATATGGGATGAAGTTGTGCACCTGGATTTGGCAGTAAAATGTTGAGACAAAGTCACCCTACAAATTTGATGAAAAGTTGTCTAGACCGTGGCGGGAATGTACACGGTCCTCCGAAAAATCTGCGAAATGAAAAGGGCTTTTCCGCCTCTACAAATGAAGTCTGAATCCGAAAGTACAATTGTGCACCTACAACCTACACATAGAAAAGAGAGGGAAATGTGTTGGGATTAGGGGTTTTCCTTTAGGTCAAACCCTAGTTTTGGAATTAACCAAGTAATGAAAGAAAGTACTTGCAAGTAGATGTAAATGAAAGACTGAATTGTAAATCACCTCAAGGGAGGTTGTAGTAGCAATGTTGATAGAAATGTTTGTATGGAATTGTATGTTGAAATCAATCTCCTCTTCAATTGTTGAATCCTTGACTTGAATGCAACACCTATCCTTGAAGGGAGACTTGAGAATGCTCAATGCTAGAAAAGAATGCTTGAATGCTTGAATGCTCCAGATTGCTTATGACCTTATCGAAATTTCACCTATTGAACTTATGCAACTTCAACTTATCGAACTTATGCAAATGAGAGAGTGAATGCCCCCTTAAATACATGTTGGTGGATTTGAATTTCATCACGAGCCGACATCGGGGAGATTTCCTGCTCACTGCACAACCCACAATGCATGCTCTAGGAAGGTCCTGCCCCAAAATAGGGTAGGGACAGGGGCGCCATGCCCCTATCCTGGGAGGACAAGGACGCCATGCTCCTATCCAAGGGGGGACAGGGGCACCACGCCTTTGTTCTACCCCTTTCTCCAGGGCAGAGTGTGGATAGAGTGATGCGGAGGCCAAGGAAGAAGTTGTTTTCGCAAGGCAAGCACTCTCCGGTCTCTGATCAGGCTAGAGGATTCGAGTTCGCATGCGTGAGAACCCTAATGCAGTCGTAAATTTCTAGGGTCGCAATTTTATGACACTACAAGGTCTAAATCAAAAAGACTAGTAGCATTTATAAGATTGGCTAGATCCCCCATACTATCAGAATAATCCACAAGACCACCACATTTCTCAGAAGGGTAGAGAGGGGTGTTGAAGTCACCAACCAACATGTAGAAGGAATTTGGATCTTCAAGTATGCTATCAAAAATTTCCTCCCAAACCAGACGCCTTCCCATCCTGGAATTGGGAGCATAAATATTGAACAGGTGCCAACAAAGATCGCCAACTTGGAAGGTTACCGCAAGATAGTTCTGTGAGCTAACATGAACATTACCGTGGAGCTTGTAAGGGTTCCAAAGGGTAGGAATTCCACCAGACGCCCCTAATGCCTCCACATAAAGAAACGCCGCGCCTGGCCAAATTTTTCCAACAGTCATTGCAAAGGTTTGGTAGGACATTTTGACTTCTTGAAGTAAACAGATATCAATCTTCATCTCTAAAATATATTGTTTTATGGCCATTTGCTTTTGGGGGCTATTGAGTCCCCTTATGTTCCAGGAGAGGAATTTCATTTCTTAGTTTTGTTGTTTCCATCAAGGGTCAACTATCGCCCCCTTGCAATATCCCTTGCCATAGCTTTCTGCCTCAACACTCTCTCAGTTGGTCTTCCCACTTTGTTTTCATTTCCTACATCTGCCTTCTTAGTCCTAGTTTTTTTCTTCTCTATCAGCCAATCCTCATTATCCGCAAAAGGAAGGTAGGGTGGGGAGGTTTTCGCATTAGATGTCAATAGGAAAGACTTGGATAAATCCTCCAAAATCACCAAACTATTGGGGGACTGGGGTGGAGGTGACAAGCAAGGAACTTTCACATCACGGGTTATATGGGGGGAATGGGGAAGAGAGGGGTTGGCTTCACCCATGGGGCGAGGGGAGTGGGGAACATCATCCTTGATCAGAGAGGGGGAGGAGGAAGGATTGGGGGATAAACATAGGTCAATCACCAGGGGAATTTCCCCATCTTTAAGAGTCTCCATTGGCCTCATCATCTTCATCGAATCCATAGGAGTTTTGATAGTGTCCAAGATCTTGTCTGTGTGGGGGTAGTCATCAAACATCGCACAAGAATTAGTCAGCAATAATCTTCTCTTTAAGCTTGGTCTCAGAAGTAGATGGGGCTTTACAGTCAGCAATAGTGTGCCCCTGCTTAGCACATTTCTGGCAAAAAAGAGTAGCATTTTCATAAACAATGGACTGAGACCATTTACCCCATTTTGATTTGAGGGGCACAAAGTTGGGTAACGCTTTGTTAATAGCAACATTAACATAGAAACAAACATAAACTAACCTAGATTTAGCAAGGTTGACTGAATCAACAATGAAATAGCTGCCAAAGGAGTTCTCAATCCAGCGGAAGATCTGATCATCCCAAAATTCCAATAGGAGGCCATGAAGCCTGACCCAAATAGGGGCCATACGATTGAGCTCAGCAGAGGGGTCGAAACCAAGCTTCCATTTAGAGAGAGTTAAAATATGTTTCCCATAGGTCCAAGAGCCTGATAAGACAAAGATTAGGTCTTCCTCAGTAGTAAACTTGAAAAGGAAGAGACCTCCCGGCATAGTCGAGATATCCACACTTCCCTTTAACTTCCACCTTGCAGCAACCCAATGTCTAACCATGTCAATAGACGGTCTAAAGGAGAAGAATCGTCCAACGAGCGCCAAATGCAGGGATGAAGCAATTTTATCCATGAGATTATTAGGTAGTTTAATCTCCGCCCCCTCCTCAGTTTGGATAAAGTTAGCCAAGGTTGTCTCCAAAGTCGTATTTGAAGAGCCAACAAGGGCACTTTTCCAGCTGGATTTAGACCCATTTTTGTCCACTTTCGCATCCTTCTGACTAAAAATATTTTCCGAGCCGATAGAAGGGGATTTCTTGTTACCCTCTTCAGGGTTAACCTTTTTTATGTCCGCATCCTTCTGACTAGATTTCGTCAGTACCAAAGGGGATGAACCACCAGAAACTCTGTTCTTGTCAAACTTTTTCGAAGTACCCGCAGGTAGTGGGGTCGCAGAGGCAGGCACCACGACCTCATGAGGAACATGTGATTCGACAGCAATATTGGGAGGGGGGTCAGATTGCAGGGAGGAAGGATCCTCCCCCAAGGCAGCGTACATACGGGGATTCAAATTCAAACATAGGCAAAGCGAGAAAGTTGCAGAGCGTGGAGAATGTTATTGGTTAAGATATCTATGTTAATATATTCTATTTGTCTAATTTTATTTTTATTTTTTAATATAACAATTTGTTTTTGTATTTTTTATAAAATGATTAAAACTTTACTTATTTTATTATTACTACTATTTAAATTTAAATTTTAAAAAACACTATCTATATTAACTAATTATTTATTATTTTTGGCATGTTAATGGGCCTAAAAGAGTTAATCCTTTGACAGGTGGTGCAAGATTAACAAACTAGAAACCTTTGGATCAAGGTGAATTTCGAAGGGCCTAAAAGAGTTAATCCTTTGACAGGTAGTGCAAGATTAACAAACTGGAAACATTTGGATCAAGGTGAATTTTGATGGCACATCAAAAGGGAACTTGGGACCTATCAGTGCAAGTTGTATAGCTAGGGATCATGAAGGTAGAACTATAACTAGAGGTAGTGAAAGAATTTGTCGGGGCTCTAATAATGAAGCAAAGGCAGTGGGTGAGCTTATAGCAGTTCGTATGGCGAAAAAGTTGAACGTGGAAAACCTTCATCTTGAAGGTAATTCACAAATTATTGTGAATGTGATATCAAAAGGGATGGCAGAAAATTGGAAAGTTGATAAGGTCATTCAAATGATCATCCGAAGCTTGGCCAATTTTAATAATTCTAGGTGTCCCATGTTTTGAGGGTAATAAAGAAGTTGATTCACAAGCCAATTCGACTCTCTCACTCAAAGACGGTGAAATCAAGTGGCAATACTTAGAGACTGATGTGTTGAATGAGTTGGCCTAAAACATCAGCTACCATTTTGAATTTAAATTTGGGCATGTTAGAGACATTAGAAGTCAAGAAATTTTGAGGAAGGTGATCATAAATGAAGGTGGCAGAATGAACCCAAGAGAAAATGTGCATTTATGGATAGTAAAGCTTTGAGGGCGTTTATGCTGGCCTGAGGGAGAATTGACTTCTTGCATGTGCGAAAGGACGAGGTGCGAGTGTCGAAACAAGGAAGAATAGGGCACTTAGTATGAGATGGATACAATGGTAAATCTAATATTTTCCAAGCATTCTAACTTAGCGATCTTTGGAGTAGACCTTAGTAATGCAAGTTGATATTTCAAAGGCAAGGAGCAAGTTGCTATTTGAGATGGACTGTCCATATCTTTTCAAATCAAAGTAGTTAATAGTAATAATGTAGCATGCTTGGGAGGGGTTTGAGGTTGATGACGTTGTGTTAAAGGTATAAGGGGTTTGTGGATCGTCATTCAATGCCAAGGTGGTTGGTAGAAACACAATGAGTTCGTGAGAAGCCAAGAATTTTGGAGGGGTGAGGAAGTGCAGGCGACAAAATGTAGACAAAATTTTCCTTGTAGACTACAAAATCGATATTTGCTTATGAGGGAAGATATCAAATGAATGGTTGTCTCATGTATTTAACAATAGTGACCAATCTTTCCTAAATAGAGTGAAAATTGTGTTGGTAACGAATACCCGAATGTTCAATACATGTATTGTACCAACATTGAAATTACATCAATCTTTATGGCCTGGTGTTTAGAATTGGAGTCGAATGATTTTTTATTCCAACTCATGCATAGTTGTGCAAAGGATGAGTGGTGGTGGAGAATGGCTAACTCGATAGGATTGGTGAGAAGGGGTGAAGGCTTTGTATGCTTTGGGGGTGATTAGTTGCAAGTTGGTGAACTCATTCCACCAGTGATGTCATTTTTATTGTAGAGTGCTAATGGGAACAAGGAGGTTTGTCGAGCATCGACCCAAATTGGTTTACAACCTGAGTCAAAGACTTTCTAAAGTCCAAGGAGGCACAAATTGTATGAGAGGAGGTTGTGAAGTGGCTCCTGGGATACAAAGGCCAGGAAAATGTTGAATAGGAGTCTCCCATAAAATGCAAATGTGATCGGTTGGTGGGTTCATACTCAACTAAACAAAGGAGACTGCTTAAGAATTCCTTGTCCTCCAGCATGGAGAGTCTAGAAGGGGCACCTAGCAATGTGGTAGGAGTAGATGAGATGAAACACTGAGGAAAAGGAACCGTGACGCAGAAGATGAGCTCCATGTGATGGATAAGTTTTAATTTTTACTATGTTTTGAATAGGGACTGTGTGCTCAATTGCCAAACAATTCAGTTAGTTTTTGGGGCTGGGACTTTTTTGTGATGATTTGAATAGAGACTTCGGGTCCAATTTACAGTTAGTTTTATGGCTGGGAGTAGATAATAGTAGGGTGGTGGTTTTAATACTGTGTTGAGATGGTTATACAAGGGACATACAATGTCTATTTTTCTATATTAATATAAGGAACAAGCTCCAATCCAATGGTGACCTTAAATTTGACCCAACAAGCTCTAGTACTGACCAATAGAAAGTTCCAAAATACAAAACCCCAAATTGCATCAAATTTCTCTCAAATAACTATTTATTATACCCTATAGGCTCTGAGACCATGTGAGAATTTGCCAATAGTAATCCAAGATCTAGAGTCCAATGGAAAACACAAGAACAAGAGAAATAATATGTGACAAGAATAAATTGTATTCCTATCAATGATGCAATGAGATGATCAATTGGATTAACCATACAATGAGGATATAAAGGCAAGGCCATATGGATATGTGAGCTCACAATCATGGCATGTGGCCCAATGACAAACAAAGGTAGGTAGGGGTACGTAGGAAAAATAATTAAATATTCTACAAGAGGTGGATCACCCACACAAAAGATGGAATTTCTCCTACAACCATCTTCACTAGATGCACACTTCCCTAAGTGTCTCACATACAAAATATTATGAGATGCATTATCTTAAGTCAACTTAAGTAATGTGTAATTATGAGACATAACTGACACCAACATATTTTAATTAAATAATAAATAATAAAATAATTTTATTATTATTTCTATTTAAATTTAAATTTAAATTTTAGAAACATTATTTATATTAACTAATTATTTATTATTTTTAAAAACTATTTCATTAAAATTACTTATTAAATTAAATAATAAATTGCTTTTAAAAATTAGTTAAATAAATATTTTAATTTACTTATTTATTACAGAATTTTATTTTTAAAAATATCTACATCTAATCATAAAATAATTTAAAATAAACAAATATTTTATTAAAAAAATATAAACACTTAAAAACACCGAACCCCCTGCTGTTAGTACACTCCTTTTCCCTTCATTCCCCCTAGGTTCATTCAAATATGACCAGCACCATAAAAAAGAGGTCCCAAAAAAAGTAGTCAAAGCACAAAACGTGCATGAACCCAGAAAAGTCCTTTTAACGCCCGCGGGACGTCATCTAAAAAAGAATGTTCAAACTATTTTAGTTAAAACACCCGTATCTTTAGACACATGAGAATACTTGAGGCACCTTCAACGGCCCAAACTGGTAAACCCTCCAAAAGCTCTTTATAATAGAAGAGTCAAATGTCATCTAGTCAACAACATACTGGAGCATCTTTGGAGACATGAATACAAGTTTTCACTTTAAAATTTAAAAACGTTTAATGAGAGGTAGAATTCCATCAGGCCCCACCTAAAAGAGATTCCAACTTTGTCTTCATTATTCAATGATATGTTCAAACCCACCTACTCCAAATTCCATGGCGTCTCCTCTCAAATTATGAGAAACAGTCTTATGGCCCACTTCATTCATCCCATTATAAATTAACAAGGAATTGGCAGGTTTGAAGTGCTTATCAATAATTAAGGGAGGGTGATATTTTAGTCCACTGCACTTGAGATTGATTTTTAAAATGCTGTTTGTTTTTCAATTTAATTGTAAATTTATTTTTTTGTTAACCAAGTTCAATTATCAGATTTTATACATAACATGCAGAGGAGAACGGAACTGTAGTTCCTTAAGGTTAGCAGCACGATTCTAGAACTATTTTAGAATGAGAGGGCCTTGTCCAATTCTGCTGGAGATTTATTAATGAAGGTATCTTTAGAAAAGTAGGGCACTTATTCTAGTCAGTTTTGGATCACACGTTAGAAAGCACAATCATTGAGAGAAGATATCAAAGCTGAACATCATCTTATTCCATTATAAAGATGAAATAAACTCTCAACACAATCATTAGAAGCTGAACATCATCTTATTCTATAATAAACACAAAGTGAACTCTTGTACAGCTTTACTTAGACCCATATCCACCTTAGCAGTTGTCACTCAAGTGGTTCCAATGCCAGGTAGAGTTGATCATTCAGAGCTTCTTTACATTCACACCCACTGCTAGAAAATTTATCAGATGTAAATGCAGATATTTTGAAAATAAAGTGCCTCGCTCTTTACAAGCTACCCTTCTACATTATCCTACTCACTATAGATACTTTATTCAATTTCCAGACTTCCAAGGGGCATTGGAAGTTCCTACAACTTTTAGTACTGTGGCCAAGACGATAGCCAACAAGTAATTGGAATGATCCTTTCAAGGGAAGAAGTAGTGCCACTTAAATTTCAATTTTCACCTCCCATCTATACATTTCTTCTTTGGGTACAGGAATTTCAAGTGTCAATAAACCAGTTGCAGAATCATATGTGAAGTCTGTCTCCAGTGAATCAATCCAGCACCGTTTGGGCCTTTGTGTAGAATATGCCCCTAAACTACCACACCCACGAACTTTCATTTTGACTTCAACAAAGCCATCAGAGAGTTCTCCAGATTTGGATTCTCCATGTACATCCAGTTCATCAATTGCTCCACCAGAGTTAAACATGTTGGTAAGGCCAATCGCAGCAAAAGAAATTTGGGGTGTAATGTTCTGCACACATTGAAACCAAAATTAGCTCATTCCATTGTTAAGAGCATATAACAGAGTGCCATTCTAAGAACACGCTAGATTCTACCGCTGCTTTTACAAATAGTCCATAAAGCAAGGACTTACCTTGATGGGAGAGACTGTATATAGCTCATATTCAAGCACTTTTAATGTGACAGGAATAGCAGCACCCTTTGGAAGTTTAATCAACTCCCCTGCAGGAGAAAAACATTCTGTTCAAGACCATCTTTGAAAAACTTGAATGCCATTGTGCAGAATGATTCTACATGCTACTGTATTAAGCATTGTGTATAGCTCTCCAAATCAGAGATTATGCCTTCATTGCAATATGTACATAGGAGAAATGTCCTCTAGGTCAAATGGGTTTCACTTGTAACGAAATTACAACCATCAATTAACTATAAGGAGTGTATTTACATGTAGAAATAAAAGGATTACATGTCCACTTCCTTTATGAAATACCTTGCCCAATGCCAACACAAATGAAAACCATATGCTTGAGACAGACTACAAAGTCGTCAAAACAAAGAGAACAAAATTGACTATTACCTGATTTGTGACCATAGAAAACGCAATCTCCACTCCAACCATCACCAGCAATTTGTGGAAGGAGGTCAACATCTATAGAGCGCACGCTACCACTTAAGGCCATGGGAGATTTATCATGAACACGATTCTTCTTCTCAACTTTGCACCACCCTGCACCTTGGCAATTGAAGACACCCACCAATCCAGTATACTTGGTCAAGTTCCATATTTTCAGCAAGCTGCATACAAAACCATCATTACAATATTCAATAAGTCAAAATTAGTAAAGACAAGACTGTATTGACAGCATCGAACCAATTTTTACGAAGATTTGTACCTTTTCCCATCTCTAGCTGGATCCACAAAGATGCAGTCACGAGTTGGCCTTCCAGGCAGTCGTGCGCGTAGCACAGAGCCATCTGGGAGGACAAGCTTTTTCAAGAGGTCAAAGTTGTGAATGCCGGGTTTGTCACTGAAATTCCAGATGACCGTATAAGAAATGCATCCAACAATTAGTAGAAAGAACCCAATTTTTCCTTGTGATTCAGGGGAAGGTTTGTACAGAAATCTATTTTAATGGCAGACTAATGTCAAACTAGCAGGCACTATCCCTACGGCGTTAAACGGTATACCGTATTACCAAAAAAATATAAAGAAATAAGATATTCAACCTGACATAAATTGCACAGCCACCAACGGCTCGTGCAGCACCATGATATTCAGCTGATGGGTGTAAGCTCTGCAACAGAGAATAAGCAATCAATCATTAGCATAATGTTCGTGCACTGGTTTCCAAAAGCAATTCTCCATCAGTGCAACTACAGTGCTCGGTCAAGGAGGAAAAAGTTTACAAAGACTACTAACATGAAACATGTCCCAATCAGGGAACATGAACTCTCCAAGGAACATAGTATTGTATGCAACAGATGAAATATGGATGGTATGTGATGCTGGATCCCTTGGATAGAAGTCGTCTGAAGCTCTAACAATTGCTGTCTGCTTTGCACTGCACAACAATAAAATTTTTTGAATATTTGTTATAAAAAACATTTCAGACATGGCAAACTAAGTGATGCTGGATCGCTTGGATAAAAGTCATCTGATCTCTCATGACTGCTGTCTGCATTGCGCTGCACAACGGTACCATTTTGAAAAGTTTGTTATTAAAGAAGATCAGATATCTACAATTTAACAAAAAAAAGATGCAAAGATAACATAGTACAAATGCACACACCTGTAAAGTCCATCAGTGTTGTGGCACATGCAAGCAATACATCCATTATCAGGGAAGTTGCGAGTAATGGATGCCTCTAATGCTTGATGATATTGCTTTGTAATAGAAACACGGCCTCCGTGGCCTGCACCTAAAGTCTCAATAATGTTTTGTACATCTACTTTAACACCATCCACACCTGCTGATGCCAGGTAACTATGTAGTTCATTGTAGAAATTGAAAACCTTCTTAGGAGGGACTAGTCCTAATCCATAAACTGACAGGCTGTCCATAACAACATCTGGCTGATTGCCTATTACACCAGGCGACTGAACAGGGTAAGCAAGAGTCGTATCATAATGTTCCATTCCAGCAGCAGCAGGTTTGACTCCACCCCAGTATCCAGTAAGTGCATGCCAGACATAAACATATCTGCATGGGTAATTTCTGTGGTCAGTACCTTATGCAAATCTACTTCCACATAGAAAGCTTACATTACAATTAAAAATAGTGTGAATGAAAGGTAAAGCATCCTCTTTTTTGGTTGGGGGGAAGGGAGAGGAGGATGTTCTAGCCCAGGGCACACCCTTCCTGGGCCTGCCCCTCTTGCAGAGAAAGGGGCTCTACCTTAAACACATTAGTCACATATTGCACACCTTAGGATTCAACCAAGCTTGGAAGCATAGTACTGAGACCCTGCGAGTCTCTACAAATCTCTACAAGATTTTAGCCAAGTCTAGTCCAAGTTTAATAAAAAACCGAAAAGTCGGAGTTTAGTCCAAGTTTAAATACCATACTCAGAAGTAAACCAGGCCTTTCTAATCCACCTACACTACGGGTTAGTAAATAAGACTTACTTGACACTGTGGTGTTCCTTTGCTTCTTCTACAACATGTTTGAGGCTAGGGGGGTCTTTCGTTATTTCAGTTCCCTTGCGCTGCTTTTGGAACTTGTAATTCTCTTTAATTCCAGTCAATCGACTAGCAAACCTGACAATGAAAACACCCTCAGTTACTTGTGTTTTGGATCCAAAGGCAAATAAAACGCTTCATAGGGTGTGATCACCTAGGATCAGATAAATATACCACAATAATGCAATTAAAAAGTATCTGCAGATGGATGTGATGACTTACTGTGCCCCTTCCTGTACAGTAGCCTTGGAATCTTCCACTTCACTGCCAATCTGTTGCCAACCATCGTCAATGATCAAGAAACGTGGAGGGGTGCCTCCCTCTGAAAGGCTGCAATATGAAGAATTCGTCACGAGGAAATCCCAGACTACAGATTGAAATAAAAGATATATTCTATTTATAAATCAATTGCACATTCAGGCTAAATAGCTGATATCTACTTTCCTTTCCGAACCCAAACTAAAACAGGATTTACGCTTACCTTTCAAATCAAAACTAGGGCAGTTTAGATGTTTACCTTTTCAAGCCTTCATCCACACCCTCTGCAGTGACATCAGTATAAAACGCATCCCATGTGCACCATCCAAACCAATTCACAAAATCAGGCAACTGTCACAAGAACAGGGCAGTACACTTTGTCAGAATACTGAAAACAAAAAACAGGAGTTATGCCTGAATATCCAAGGCAAAATCTGTTGCAGACAACTACTCTCCCACCATAGTAGTACAGGAAAAAATAGCAATGCCATTTATGCTAATAGCGGGTGAGTGCTGCTGATATAGGGTGTAAGTGAATTAATTATTGTCTGTTGAACCAAAAAAACTTCTTATAATAAGAGGGTATTTCGGAGGGGTGAAGACAAAACGTGCTTTTACCTTTTTCTTCTCACGGTGTTGAAATGTTTGCAAGTGTCTTTCAACGGCCCTGGACAAAGCAATATAACTTCATAAGTAACGCGTGGAAAAAATTAAGCCACTAAAGGGTAAAGAAGTTGAGCTTTCATTCATACTTGACAGCGTCTCCAATAACTTCAAATGGATCCAATCCTGCATGCATGTACACTGAAAGTAGCCCCTGGTTGGTTTTCACAGTAGCATCCCCTGCAAATTTACAGTCAAATTCATCTAAACGGTAGTACAATTTAAGATCGAAAAAGCCCACACCTCAAAAACAAATACTTGGTTTGAAATCACTTTACCATACTCTGCCTTCATTTAAATCGAATATTACTGTTCACAAGCGACAAGTGACTGAGAATGGCAGAACAGTGCATAGCAGAAAAGGTAAGTGATGGCAATGTCGAATGAAGTTACCTATTAAACTTGTAATTTTAACAGCCACAAACTCTAAACCAACAAAAACATTAAGAGGCAAATAAAACCCATAAAAAATTAAAGATGTGCCTAGCATCCACTCTCTTGACATTTGCAGTTTACATGAACTTAGTAAAGTTTAGATGGACACAACAAATTTTTGATGGACTCAATAATGGGATTCTTTAGATGGACACAACAAATTTTTGATGGACTCAATAATGGGATTCATGTCGATTATCTGTCAGGTCCTGCTGAGATGGAACTTGTTTAACTAATCTCGTATATTAAATTTGACTGCAGGATCCATTTAATGCATATGATTACATGGGTCCGTTTCTCTTTAGATTAGTCCCTGATTGAAACTAGAAGATGATAAATCTGTAACAAACAATGGGTAATGATTTGTAGCTGAGTGCTCTTTTGATTAATTTAAAAAAACCCACTATTAAACAAACTCAGGCTTTCTAACAAGGCACTTAATAAGTTGATTCTCAAGGATCAGGCTTTCTACTGACCAGAGCACATCCCATCTAGATCAGTTTTACTTACCACTTTCCAGGCAGATCTCGATTTCATCTCTTTCATTGCCTTGCAGAACAGCTCTAAATTGTCCTTCTATGAGAGGAAGGAAGACCGTGTATACGGTCTGCTCCTCTTCGCTAAGATCATCTTGTCCAGTCAGAGGAGACCCATACTTGCTCTCCACAAGCATGAATTGGGTTTCCAGGGGAACATCTTTTCCACATCTTCCCATCCGCTGTGTCATCCACCACAACTTAAAGCGGAACAAGCACATAAATCGGAGACCACTGCAAAGCAATTAGAACACCCATAAAAAAGGATTTAAGTTACAGACCATCTTTAAAAAACTAACAAAATCCTGAAAAAGCAGAACAAGATTTGGTTACTTACTCGAGCTTCCCCATGGGGAAAACATGATGGCTTTTGCTCTCAGTGGAAGTGGCTCCGATGAATGCACCTTGCACTAGCCCGACTCCCGAGCCGGGTGTTAGTATTACATTGTCTGGAACGCCTGTCAGTATGGTCTTCCCATGCACAACCAGATTGCCATCCACAATGGAAATTTTTGGAGTGACCGTCATTTTGCTGAATTTGCCTCTGACAATTTCTGTTTGTCTAATTATGATATAGCAATCCACCGATCAGTAAAGCCCACGCTCTTTTCAAATGGAAACAAAACCAAATGTAATCTGATTTACAAAATATCCTACAATCAAATCAAATATTTCACGAGAAATCAGATATTCCGAAACCAGATGAGGCCAAAATCCTAGAAAAAGAGACAAGCCGCCTCTAAATTACAACAAAGCCATACCAGAATATTCAATAGCCTTAATTCCGATAAATGTTCGATGTGTTTGAAGAAAGGAAAATCCAAAGAACTTAAACAAAAGGGGTTTAATAAGTGTATTTTAAGAAGAGATTTCCCATCTAACCCAACTGCAAACTTAATGGTTTAACTGTTTCTGTTGCCAGAGCCTAGAAGGGATATAAAATGGAAATCTCGAAAATTCAACCGAAATTCCCCAAAGCTTGGTTAGCTTGCAACAGGACCAGCAAAGATTTGCTTGAACACAGCAAAGGCCTGCAGGACCTGCCTCGGAATTGCTTGACACAGTTAAGGCCTGGACGAAAAGCTAGGCTGCTTATGGGTTGATTATAGTGTAACAACTCTGATACCCATTTTCAACCTGGTTTAAAATTTACAAACCTTCACAATACCAATCTCTTTCCTATCAGCATAAATAGGAGGTCACAGAGGGCTAAAACTCTGACCTCAGACAATATTCAGCGAAAAAACTTCCTCATTAACCACGAGAAACATTAAAACAGCGTCCAACATTCAAACTGAAAACTTGTGAAACGTGTCGGCAAGAAAATCTCATCAAACCACTCCTAAAATTATGGAAAATTATGAGACGTTAAATTTCAAAATGCAGAGCTCACATAATTAGTACTAATTTATTTAAACTCCATTTTTTCTTAAAATAATCTACACTTCGATCCACTAACAGCATGAATAGCTCAATAATGACATCCCACAGAAAACGGAAAATCCCCAAAACAAAAATTTATAGTTATAACTATAAAACATACCTGTAAGATTTCAGTAAAACTCGGAAAATTCTCTGCTAACACCTTATCTTTTGCTTCTCAACTTGTCCAACAGTCACACCAACTCACCCCCCAAAAAGTCGGGAGAAATTAATGAAACTCACAAGAAGATTGCAGAGCATGAATGCTCTAGAATTCTGAACTCCCACGGCACAAATCCCCTAAAAAAATCTACCCACAGTACATAATTCTATAAGATCACTCTTAAACACCAGAAGGTGATGAAAACATTTGCCGAGTGATGAATGACTTAAAGCGGCAGAGCCCGCGCTTTATACTGTCTCTCGCTAAAAATCCCTCCATCTCGCACCATCCAACGGTCCTAATTCTTCTCCGGGAACCTCGTCGTCGGCACCGGCCGTCCGATCCCGACAAACGGCGGCAGATACAGACACACGGTAGGCCCACGTGGCGGGAAGTCTACAGATTGCCACGTCAGTCAGTATAGACGGCGCCGTTTGCGATCAAAACACCTGGTTTGGATGATCCGGGAACCGAATCCTTCAATATTCCTCTGTTTTGCAATTATTTATAAATAAAAAATTGTTTTTGTAATTCTTTATTAAGAAATTGTGGTTTTGTTTACGTGGAGAAAACTGCAAGTGAGCTGGCATGCCAGCTGTGAGCTTCACTCCTAGTCACGACAAAGCTTTGCGTGTACTGAAGGAGACTTGTAGTGTCTTAACACTTCTTCGGTTATTCCAAGTTATGAGCACATGAATTTTCTTGGGTTTTGCTTCTTCCTACCTAGTTTGATACAACCGACTTTGGCATTTTTGTAGGTAACTTATTTTTCCCTTGTCCTTTTAGTGTCCTTGACTACCTACTCATTCGGGTTTTGGTAAAAACAAGGTCTTGCCATTGGACTTGTAGTGCTTCTCGCCTTTGCATTTTGTAAGATTTGTTTAGATCTGGATTTAAATATCGGTATTTGATTATTTTGTATTTATCTTATTATTTTGGGTTGCGGTTAAACTGGCTTCAAAATTGCATAGTACGGATCAGTAATCTTTGTGCTATTGATTTTTGCGAAAATTACAAATCGTTGATCGTGATGAGCAGAATTAGCTACGACTTTGATTTTTTGAAATTTTTTGAAAAATCAATAACACGAGTTTTAACATGCGGTTTTGGAGCCAGTTTAGTCGCGTCCATCACTTTTTATTGGCAACAAGTCATTAACAACACATTTACAACATATAAATAGTATTAACCAATCTTAATATCAGAAATAGGCTATATAGTAAATAATCAACAGTAGTAAAAATTTTAAATGAAAAGACCAAAAGACCCCCAAAAACAACCAGCATAGGACTAAGCAAAGAGACCGCCCTAGTATTTAAGGAACTTCTACAGTTCCTTATAACTCTCATCCATGCGAAACACTTATGTTAGTACTATACTCATGTTTATGTTTGAACTATATTAACTATTATTTCGAAGGTTTATACATGCACATATGTATGTATGTATGTATGGATGGTTGCATTTATGCTTCGTGATGTTGTACCCTACTCATGGAGTTATATAGTGCTTCAACTATCATATACATGTTGCAAGTGTGCTTGATGTGGTTATTGAGTGTGCAATTACATGACATTCCTCCACCTAACTTACAAGTTTGAGTTATTCTTGATGGTAGATATATATGAGATGTCACATTAGGTCGTCCCTTCTTGCCATACCCAATTGTACTCTATTTGAATATAATTTATGTTGTGTTTTGTAGTGCCGCCCCTCTCGAATTCATCTCTTCTTTTGTTGTCCCAATAAACCTAGTTAGACTTATTGATGGTATCTTGATCAATACTTATGACTCTATTTATGTTTTGATGCTTATGGTGGATGATTTGATGACTATATATGACTCTTTTGCTATCTTAGATGGTATCATTGATGCTAGGACTCTACGTGGATTTATGATTACTCGATATGACTTATTATGTTTTGGAGCTTCATATGGTTGATGATGTTAGACATGCTTTACGACATATGATACTTGATGGTTTTTATGGATGTTAGTACGTAGAATCACCTTGATGGATTGATTTATATGATTCATGGATATAGATATATATATAAATATAAATGTGTGTGTGTGTGTGTGTGTGTGTGTGTGTGTGTGTGTGTGTGTGTGTGTGTGAGATCATTGATCATGTGGATTATTTGATTTATGATGACACTAACCCTATTTCATGATGATGATTCTATGCGATGTTTTGGTATTATATTATGTGACTGTCTTCGTGAGTAGAGACGATGTCATATCACTCATTGTGAGCATGATATGTCGTCGTGATTCTCTATCACATGCATGTTTAAATATGATGTATATGATTGCATATGTTGTGTTTAGTCTTTGATGCAGGTTTGTAGGTACTGGACATCGACTCCACCTGGCTTCATAGGTCTGAGTGTGTCCTATCCCAATGGCATTTTGTAAGTTTTGTTTAGATCTGGACTTAAATATCGACATTTGATTATTTTGTATTTATCTTATCATTTTGGGTTGTGGTTAAACTTATTCCAAAATTGCATAGTACGGATCAGTAATCTTTGTGCTATTGATTTTTGCGAAAATTACAAATCGTTGATCGTGATGAGCAAAATTAGCTACCACTTTGATTTTTCAAAATTTTTTGAAAAATCAATAGCACGAGGTTTAACATGCAGTTTTGGAGCCAATTCAGCCACGTCCATCACTTTGTATTGGCACCTAGGTGCATATTGTGAGATACTTAAGTTCTTGATATTAAGAGCATCAAAAGAAGGGTGCTAAATCTACAACAAAACAACCCATAGACAACCTAACTAGAACAACAAGCCATTAACAACACATTAACAACATATAAATAGTATTAACCAATCTTAATATCAGAAATAGGCTATATAGTAAATAATCAACAGTAGTAAAAATTTTAAATGAAAAGACCAAAAGACCCCCAAAAACAACCAGCATAGGACTAAGCAAAGAGACTGTCCTAGTATTTAAGGAACTTGTACAGTCCTTATAACTCTCATCCACATGAAACACTTATGTTAGTACTATACTCATGTTTATGTTTGAACTATATTAACTATTATTTCAAAGTTTTATACATGCACGTATGTATGTATGGATGGATGGTTGTGTTTATGCTTCGTGATGCTGTATCCTACTCATGGAGTTATGTAGTGCTTCAACTATCATATACATGTTGCAAGTGTGCTTGATGTGGTTGTTGAGTGTGCAAGTACATGACATTCCTCCACCTAACTTACAAGTTTGAGTTATTCTTGATGGTAGATATATATGAGATGTCACATTAGGTCATCCCTTCTTGCCATACTCAATTGTACTCTATTTGAATATGATTTATGTTGTGTTTTGTAGTGCCCCTCTCGGATTCATCTTCTTTTGTTGTCCAGATAGACCTAGTTAGACTTATTGATGGTATCTTGATCGATACTTATGACTCTATTTATGTTTTGATGACTATATATGACTCTTCAGCTATCTTAGATTGTATCATTGATGCTAGGACTCTACGTGGATTTATGATTACTCGATATGACTTATTATGATTTGGAGCTTCATATGGTTGATGATGTTAGACATGCTTTATGACATATGATACTTGATGGTTTTTATGGATGTTAGTACATAGAATCACCTTGATGGATTGATTTATATGATTCATGGATGTGTGTGTGTGTGTGTGTGTGTGTGGACTATTTGATTTATGATGACACTAACCCTATTTCATGATGATGATTCTATGCGATGTTTTGGTATTATATTGTGTGATTGTCTTCTTGAGTAGAGACGATGTCATATCACTCATTGTGAGCATGATATGTCATCGTGATTCTCTATCACATGCATGTTTAAATATGATGTATATGTATCATATATGTTGTGTTTAGTCTTTGATGCAGGTTTGCAGGTACCAGACATCGACTCCACTTGGCTTCACAAGTCTGAACATGTCCTATCCCAGTGGCAAGTTGTCGGAGATAACATAGTTTCCCTCACACACTCTATGTCTAAGATGTGTACCTTGTTAGTTTATCTTGATGTATTTTGCTTGGTTGATTCCCCTTTAGGTTCAACTAAGAGATGTGGTGTATTGGTTAAGTCTCTTCCACCTTGTTTCATAGGTCATGAGGTCAAATCTCTTTGGTTTCTTATTTTTCTCAGTTATGGCTTGGCTATTGGATTGTCCATTTTAATTAAGAATCCAATTAAGTAATTAATCTATTTAATCTAATTTATTGAGATTTAATTGAGCTTCATTTATTATTTAATTTGTTTGATTTATTGATGGGATGACTTTTATTTATTGATTTTAGTTTATTTATTTATTTGAGCTCTTTTTATTTTGTTTTGTTTAATTTTATGGTGTTTTTTATATTAAAAGTAGCCAAAACAAGGGGGTTGACCCAAATATAGTCACATTAATAGCAGACGAGCAATTGTTAGCAAAGAAACAACAAAATGGTAATTAATTATAAATAATGGTATTTTATGGTGTTATTATGAATAATGGTAATTAGTTATAAAGTATTGTATGGGAACTATTTAATTAAAATATGGGAAACTATTTGTAAATAATATTATTCCTACCTACCACCTATTTATGAGGAAATATTTGTATTTCCTAAATAATTATCATTCTTATACTATAGTAATTGAGTTTGATTTATTTTACCTACCCTTATTTTTGATTGGTCGACTTGATTGAGTAGGTAAGCAATATATATTTATAATATGTATTTTTCAAACTCTGCAATGGTAAGTAAGATATATGGTTTTTGGAATTTTTCTATTGGTCAAGAAAACTATAGTCTTAAATTTAATTTTCTATTTACTTTGGCTTGTTGGTCTATGCCCGAGTTAATCATCTGGAAGATCATTGCAAGAGGATTTTCGAATTGGATTTGGAGTTTGGATTGTGATTTGGATTTTGGAAGGCTTGGCATTTTCAGATTTCTTCTTCAATTTTGGTTTTGCAATTTGCAGGTTGGTGGCTCTACTTTTGCATTTCATTTCCGGAAAAGATTGGCTTTTCCATGTCTGCAATTTTTTAATTTGATTTTCTCTTGGGGTTTGATTTGATTATGGAAATGATCTCCCTTAGTGGATTTTAGCTTGTTGTGCATGTTTGGAATGAGGAAAGCACAATTTTTGGCTTCTTGTTTTCATTGTGAGTGTTGTGTTCTTAGTGGCTACTCTATGAAAGTGTGGATCTTTCCTTCCACTCATCTTAGATGTTTTTGGACCTTTTCTATCTTGTTTGAGTTCCTTCTTGTTGATTATTACTTTCCTCCCTCTCTCCTATGTGGTTTTGGCTCCTATTTCTCAGTTTATGCTTAGTGGGAGAGGGATTTTCTTTTGCAACTTTCTTTCAGTGGCTATCTAGTGAATATGTTGATTGTCTATGATGATATTTTGATGTTCCAAACCACTTGTGTTTGGTATGAGGGTCATTTTGTACCCCCGAGTCTTCCTGAAACCCCTCCTACGCCATATGCCTTTGCATTAAACCGTTCTCTACACTTTTACAAGAAACGCCATGGAAACACCCAGGAACATTACAAAACTACTAGAAATGCCACCCTACATGCCAAGAATGCCATGCTTCATCCCAGAAATGCCATTGTTCATACCATATGCTCTGGCAAACTTACCATGAGAGTTGAGGTCCTGATTTGCAAATTCAATCAAAATGACCAAAAACGCTATCATACATACCAGAAACACTACCATACATGCCAGAAACGTTACCATACATACTAGGAACACTATCCTAGAGGTTTTAGGGGCGCTGAGTTGTCCTGAGGGTCTTCGAAAGTTAGTTTTTAGCCTGTTTGAGTGCATCTTTGGTCTGTGTGAATTCCCCAGAGGCTTGTAGAGTATGTATTGGAATTTTTAGAGTTGGTTATATTTATTTTGATCCCTTATGAGGTTTCTTGTAATTCGGTAAGAGGATTCATACCTTACTGTTGAGGTGTTCGTATGCATTATGTGGTTTTGGTGATAGGGAGAGATCCTCATTGTTGAGAGATTGATTGTATAACTCTAGTGGGATGTGTTATGCATCACTATAGAGCATTTGATATGGTTTTGATTCCATTTATGGATTGCATTCATGATTGGTTTCTCCTTCATGATGATTTGGTGAAGGCCCTCTTCCATGTGTATGACTTTATGTGCTCTTTCATGGGCAGATTGTTCCTAGTTTGTTATGATTGTTTATATATCATTTGTGAGCCTTCTTGATGTTATATTATGTTCTTTGGATGTATTTTTTACCCTAAGGCCTAGGAGTATGGTTAGGGAGAGTGGGCTTCCATGAGTCTATCAAGGTCACGAGGAATAGACTGCTAGGATTCCTTGTGTTATGGAGTTAGGGTCTAGACCGTCTGGATAGCTCATTGGAGATTATTTGTAATGACCAAGTGATAACATAATAAATTAATCATAGGTGGGTTAGGTAGAAGTAACTCATCTTGATAAGATAAGAAATATGTGTGTACTCCCATCTCATGATTGGATTGCTAGTGCAGTCATGTGAGGTGGCAGATCTGATAACCGGATAAACCAAACTCCCTTGATTTCCTCTAAGGTTGAGATAGTTTTGCATGTGTATCACGGATGTCGAGACTGAGTTCTAGGATATCCTTTGAGAGAATGTGATGACACTCTTCCCTACAATGTGATTCCTAGTTCCTTAAGTGTTAATTCGATTGATTTCGCCTCTAGAGGTTGATTGCATTGATTTAGCCATGTGTTGTACTTTGGTGTTGTTTTCTTATATTTGAGTCATGTGAAGTCATGTCGTATCTTTTGGTTGATAGGTGTCAGCTTAGGTCTTGAGTGTGATTTGGAACCTTTATCATCTCCTAGCATGGGGGGTGGTTCCTTGATTGTTTCCACATGGTCAGGTGGTTGAATGCCGTCTTCCATTGGGATGCTCTTCATTGGATGCTTCCATGCATGGATTGGACTCTTGGATTCTTCATTAAGTGGATATTCTCATGGAGCTATCATATATGTTTTGGAAAAAGGAAACATTGCATCATGATGTATTAAATGTGAAAAGGAGATATGTACCTTTGAATTATGTATCTTTGTGTATTTATAAGTGTAATTGTAATAGGACTTGAGGTAGTGTTTAGGAGGAGAAAACATTGGTTATTCTTTGAAGTAATGGATATTCTTTATGTGATATGAGTTTATGAGTTCTATGTGAAAATGTAATGAGCTAACTTATATGTAAAGTGTTGCAATTGAGTTAGTGAAATGGAATTGAGATATACCATCCTATGGATTGATTGATAGAAATAATAGTAATGGTTGTCTTGAATCTCATTGAGTAAATAAGAGTTTTCTAAATGAATGGTTTAATAGATCTATGATGCTTTATGATAGATGATATTAGGAGTAGTTATAAACATTTATTTAGTGATTTAAAATGAACTTAAGGGAATGTAATGTAATAGAATGTGTTACTCTAGATACATGTTAAGTGAATGGTTAATTGAATAATGAGTAATTGTGGTGTTCTAGATGGATAGATGTTATGATGTCAAGTAGTGTTGTTGAGATACCCTAGGGAATGGTTATGTTTGTAAGAGATACTTGGTGATATATTGATGTTTAAATGATTTTATTCCGCTTGCGTAATATAGTTCTATGGTTATATTCATGTTGATCTATATGATCTTGTTAAGAGTTAGTGTTGGATTCAATGCATGTTAATGATAACGTAGTAGTAATGGATTTAAAAAAAAATTATCTCCATTTGTTAGTAGATTTTAGATTATTTCTCTAGGGTATTTTGGCGGGCATTACATGTTTACTCTATACTAGACCAAATATAAATCAAGAGTGGTTTCAAAATTCTTATATGTCGTAAAATGACAATGAATACATGATTTTAATGATTTCTTCAATTTTGAGTTTTCTGTAAATAATTTTTATGAGCAGCATAATTCTATGATTTTATTGTTATCTAAATTGTGATATTTGAATGAGGTAGAATATTTAATTGAATCCTAAACTATGGAAGGGTGTATTTGAGATAGATATACTAAAGTAAAATTTTAAAATATTGAAAAGGGAAAAGGGTGTTCAAAAGGGTAATGGACCTAGTCAATCATTTTCACAAAATTTTGCATTGTTTAATCATTATTTTCAAATTCAAATTCAAATTTCCCTCTTTTGTGCATGAGTTTTACTACCATTAGTCCTACCTATAATATTCCCATGAGAGGAAGTTGTAGAATTAAGGCTTCCCAAGGTTTAATTATTAAGGACATGGAGCCTAATTTGGATAGCTTGTTTCATGAAAATGTTGGTGGATCTTCTGATGTTATTTATCCCCATTCTTTGCATAATTCTCATGATGAGGGTGAATCACTAACTAGGGTTTTCGTTGACCAATTTGAAAATATTGACGATGAGTTTAAAAATATTCAACAATGGATGAGTCTATAATACCCAAAATGTGAGGCTATCCCATTGATTAAAGGATTAAAAAGAATGGTTCAAAGTGATAAAGTTGGTGTTGATTTGTTATGTGGCCTTGCTCATATTTTTGACACTAATATCATGCCTATGACAAGTTGTGTTGAAGTCCTTGGTTACACACAACCTCCTAGTCAAGTTAATCATTCTATCCCTATGACTACATCCATGCATAGTGTGTCTACTTTCACATCCACTATCATGGCTACTTCCACACAAAATGTTAATCCTATACATGTTTTTGATTAAGGGTAAACAGGTTTTGAGGGGACCAGAAACCCTGTACAACAAGTTTTGAGGGGACCCGAAGCCCCATAGGTTTTGAAGGGACTCAAAACCATCAAATTTTACCAAGATCTGGAACCCATAGTACAACGCTGCTAAAAGAAAATAGCATCGGCATACCAATAGCCACACCATAAACTGGATATAAAATCATCCCTAACACACGAACAAGGGTTTTACAAGGCTCCCTTAACCTACAAAATTTTCCATGGGTGTATCCAGGCACCCATCATCTTCAACAACACCAGATTACAATGGGGTTTTGAAGGGCTCCCCTAACTATCATAATGAGTTTTAAACTGGCTCTCACAACCAACAAACAAGGGTCTTCCCAGGCTCCCTTAACCTGTAACAAAGTATTCAACCTTCCAACAGTACAACTAACCCTTAACCAAAAACCACAACTGGCTAGACTGGGCCCTTTAAAATTGCTAGCATCCAACTTGCCTATGGGAAGAATAAGACTCCCACAACCATCACACACAAAAAAGAGAATAAAACTAAAAGCACAAGCAACAAATAGCCAACCTGTGGGTTTTACTAGGCATAGAGGACCCAGACCCAAACCTTGCCATGAAGAAACACATGAGAGAAATGAAAGGCAGCTTCAACTAGTAGCATGAGCAACATCATCATCTGAAAGGCCTTCTCATACCATCTCCCCACCTTAATAGGGAACAGGTCCACCTCGATAAGACAAGAGAGAAGGGGAAATGTCAGCCTAGAGAGCCCTCTAGCAGCATGCTAAAACTCGATCGCTCCCAACCACCAAATCTCTACCTCAATAAGAGAAAGGGCCACCTCAAACAGGCAAGGAGGAGAACAACCTAGAAGCCCAAGCATTTCAGTCATAGTCCAACATATAAAAAGTCCCTCCACCTCAATAGGAGGACAACCCAGATTAAAAAAAACCCAACACACCAGATCTTCCAAAAAGAAAACCATAGCCGCACTAAATCCGGTCCCAAGGGAACAAGGCATCCCAAAGAGGGAAAACCGAAGACCCACAAAAGAAGAACCTTGAAATGCCACCAAGGTCCCAGAAAAGAGGAATCACCACCACACCCAAGGAGGGAAGAACCACCAAAGCAAGGAATATCCCCTCCCGAGTAGATCTTAACCAAGCAGCCCCTCCGCTCGAAGACATGAACATGGCCGAGGAGAACACACCTCCCTCCACACCACTCGCAACCCCCACACTCTGCAGACCACACAGAGAAGCATAGAAGCCAGGACAACAAAGAAGGGTCGAAGGGAAGAGGCCCCACTCTCTCCATCTGCTTCATCATCCTCGCCTACAATGATTGACTCTTCAGGCGCCAAAACCCTCACCTTCCTCACCGAAACACTCCCGCCTCTCCTGCCCATTGCTCCTATACCATAGTTGGTTGTGGATTCATGCCATGTTAATCCTATAAATGTTAGTCAAGGGGGCAACATTAATAATCAAAACTCTTTCATACCTTCATCCGTGAGTCTTCCATTTGTAACCCAATCATCACCCATACCTACCTATAATAGTGTTCCACCTCCTTATTCTCAACCTCCTCCTTCATTTAACAATGTTACTCCTCCATCCCAATCCAACATGTCTAATCTCAACCCATCCACCGAAGCAACCATTAATATCCTAGCTCAAATTGTGTCATCCTTGCAACAACAAATAACTTCCATGAAGCAATCCAAGTTTAATGTGCCCACATTTGATGTAGCAAGCCCATTATCTAATGACATTGTTCATACCATCCCTCCTAAACATGTAGAAGTTCCTCGATTGGAGCTCTATATAATGGAAAAGGTGATCCCTTGACTTAAGTGAAAACATTTCAAACTTTGTGTAGTGATTTCACTCATGATCAAAGACTTTTGGCTAAATTGTTTACTAGAATATTTAGAGATAAAGCTTTGCAATGGTATTTTTCTTTGTCTCCTTATTCCATTATAACATATCAACAATTGGCTAATGCTTTCATTCAACAATTTTGATAGTCCTAAAAATGACTATGCAAAAATCTTCATGCCTTAGTCAAAATATTGGTCATTATGGATTAAGTTTGCCCTCTTTTCAAGGTTTAGGGTTTGTGCATTTTTTTTAAGTCTTTTGTTTAAGAATCCTAAGCTTGTCTTATTCCTTCATTACCATTTTTCCACTTAAGCCAAGGGTCCATTACCGTTGGCGGGGCCATTGTTTTTTCCTAGGCATTACGTTGTTTTTGGCCGGCCCCTTTATATTTTCCTAAGACTTCACATAAAATTATCCTAGGCGGGTCTCGTTTAACATTTTTCTACCAGTGCCTAAATTTTCCTAAGTCAAAAGTCTTATATTTTTTGTCAGTGACTTTATGGTAAACTGCGAGCAGATCCTACGGTCCGTGCAGTCCTGCGGTTGAAAGTGCAAGGAGATTATGGACCACAACATCACGAAATGATGCCACATGTCCTTGACAAAGAAGGTTAAGCTGACGGTTTGATTTTTTCAAACCTTTGATGTTACCAGTTCCCAATGGGTAAAGACTGGACTACTAATGGTTCCATCAATTTTCATGTGTTTCAATGGATGACGATGTTATAATCTAGGCGAAAAGGTGCTCAATATTTAATTTGTAAAGGTTGGCAGGCACTGTGGCTGCAAGGTAAAGTGCAAACAGATCCAACGACCCTCGTAACCATGTGAAGGAAGATGCAAGAAGGTTATGGACCGCGACATCACAAGATGCTGCCACGTGTCCTGGGCTGACCGAGAAGACCGATGGTGGGGCCACTGACAGTGTTAGGCTAGAAGGTGACATGGTGTTGCTACACCACATATTTTGATGGGTCCATAAGCCACGATGGAAGGTCAATGTCAATTTGACCATTGGTGATCGTTTGATTCACCAGGTTGGGTAAGATCTAGGGTGAAATTTCAAATTGAATTTAAAAAGGTAATTAAAGGCATTATTTGTCACCCGCACAGGAAAGTTAGAATAGACAGAGTGCAAGCTTGATGACATGGAATGGATAGCGACAAGTCAGGACACTTGGATGCCGACTCATTCCTGAGGGACTAGTTTGAAGGTTTCAACTAAGTCAAGGTTGATTAGACAAGAAAGGATGACGATTTCAGACGAATAAGGGGATTTGGATAACTTCTGAGTTGGAGATGGGAGATCATGGACTTCTTTGTAAAATCAGAGGTCACTTGTTGTCAAGGATTCTGAAGTAGAATTTATACAATCAAGGAAGAATAAGATCAAAACAAAATCGTTCACATAAGATGAGCTTTAGCAGGAGGCAGTAGATTTGATAGGCATGACTTCTAGAGTCCATAGCTGGCGGGGTGAGTAGAAAGCACCAGAATGATGATTTTTCACATGAATAAGCACCACCAAGTGAAGTAATTTTTTATTATAAATACAATGCATTGGTGATTTCAATTGGTAGAAGAGAAAATAAACTTCTTCATTTTCTAAGAGCGGGTTTTCATCAGCAAAGAAAATGATTGGTGTAGGATGACCTTCACAATTTTGGCTTGTTTGACCCTGATGGGATCATGAATTGAATAAAGGACTATTATAAGAGTCCAAGTGTGTGTTTTAGGTTTCATTATAGTTTAAGTTTATCTTATAGTTGTTTAGATAGTTTTTCTCAAGCTTTCTTTCCAGTTTTGGCCCATAGTGCCTTATAAGCCAAAAATGACATTATAGTGAAAATGTGTTAAAAACATTGTAACAAGCTTAGAAAGGAATTGGAGTAGGTGTATTTATTTATTTGAAACCATCTCAAATGGTTAAGTAGAATATATTTGTCTTGTAGGCCAAAAATGCACTAAGAGTCAAAAATTGCTAATGTTGTCAAGCAACATTTTGACAAAAAGTGAGAAAAGTTGTAAAATCACTCTAGAAGGTAGTTATGGACGCCATAATGGTTGGAATGGTTTGAGTGTGCCTATATAATGACACTTCAAACATTGTAAATGGGCTGGCTTGTATTAGCAAGAGGAAGTTAATGAAAAATCATAGTTTTTCATGCTTTTTAAGATTAATTTGCTGAAACAGTCCATACAGAGCACTATTTCCATACTCTTCTTTCATTGGAGTTTGTGTCATGGTTTTATGAAGGTTTTTCATTCATTGTGTTAGGGTTTTTATCGTGTTTTGGTTTACCAAATAAAATCTTTTAGTTTTTGCCAGTTGACTGCCCTGAACTGGGGTTTTGAGGAAAATGGGTTGAAACACTTGGTCTCCATGGGTAACCAAGCAAAAATGAACCTTGGAGACCAAGTTGGACCTTTGTAAATATTGTATTTTAAGTTTTTGCTGTCATACATGATGGAAAAGATGAATGAGACCAAGTTCTAGGTGAGTGCATGGTGGAAACTCGGTTAGAAGCAAGCAATTTAATGATCCCAGTCAATGTCAGTTGAGTTTTAATTGTCAATCTTATTAGTTGAAGGTTTGTTATGTTGTTACGAAGTTGTTTTGCATTGTGAAGGAAGAAAACCAGGTTACATTTCCTTCAATGAGCAGAACTAACAGTGTTGTAGTAGTAAATAGTGATTTTGGTGTCAATAATTGCTTTCTTGGTGTTTGTTTGCCAAGTGTTTGTTGAAATTTTTGCAGGGCAGAGATAGGGGAGAGTTCTAATTGGTGTGGCAAAGCTGTATTGATAGTTTGGAAGCTTGATACAGAATAGAGAAGTGATTTCTAATGCATCTTGGTTCAAAACCCTCCAAAACCCTATCTTTATGACTATAAATGTGGACAGTCACTATTTGACCATCTCAAGGCCTAAAACTTGAAAAATCTATGAGCTAGGACCTCAAATAGTCTATCCCAATCAAGAACCATGGTTACTTTGACCATTGTAGCATTGTGTGAACAAAATTCACCTAATTTAGGCCTACTTGGCTAGTAGCCCTTTTTAGCCCTGTTTTGTAAAAAGTGTGAACCCGATTTGGGCAAGGTTGAATGGTCTTGAAGAACCATTGGAAATCATTTGAAAACACTCAAGAAAGCTTCCTAACACCTTAGTATGAGCAATGGTACTATATTTGGGGTTTAGACCTATAAGAAGGGTTTGAGTAAGTGTTGAGTAAGTGAGTTTGAACAAGGTCTTGAGAACAAAACCAAGAGAAAGTTTTTAACTCCTTGTCTAAACCTTTTGAAGAAGCTAAATGCTGCTAAGGAACAGTGTAAACAATGTGTGGTGAGCAGGGGTATTAGGGTGTTGAAGTTGATGGGTGGAGGAATGAGAGCATGGTAGTTTGAGTTGAGCAAATGTATGAACAAATGATGGGAAGAGCTCAAGGAGGAAGTTTTGGGTTTGAGTGAAGCTTGTGAACATGGAAAGTGGGCCTTATCAAGAAAACCAAAACCTTTCCACTCTCATTTGAAGGAGTCTCTTAACAAGAAGATTATACTTAGCTTTAATTGGTCCTCCTGTGGGTTTTTCCCTATCAATGATGTTTGAGCAATATGATGCATGGAGTTGTTGTGTGCTTTGTGATACCAGATGGGTGTTCTTTCTCCTGTGTGAGTTTTCTTATTATCAGAGGGGTTGTGAAAGTGTGAAGGATTGTCAGAGGGGGTGTGAAAGCCTTTTCTTATTAGAAAAGCCCACGCATGATACATCCTCTGATTCTACTCTGCCACTGGCTGGCAGGGGGCTTGAGGAAGGAGCCCATTGGGGAATGAAAGAAGGATTTGTTTGAGTGGGGAGCGACAACCAGTCGTCTTTGAGATGGAATGGAAGTTGTGACCCCTTCCCAACCTATTATGTTCCCATGTAAGCTCCTCCTTCCACTTTTTCTAATCCTAGGCATAAAGGCTAGAGGTCTTCCTCTAGTTTGGGGGTGACTTTACTTCTTGTCGGGATCCAGCTTCCCTTCCCAGAAGGGAAACGCTCTATAGGGCAGTACGTAGCATCTCACACTCCATCCGAAGGCATTAGGGTGGTAATGGCACAACTCAAGCACTTTTGTTTTTGCCAATGTTCTGTTACAAATTGTGATTCTGATTTATCATGGGTGCCAACATATGGATAGTTTTTGGAAGTTCTAAAGAATATTTTTGTAATAGAATTGCATATGGCCTTTTAGGCTTAATTGCTGAGATTAAATCTTTTCATGACATGTGTCTCTCTTGGCTTGTAGCTTCTTTTCTCCCTTGTTGCTATAAAAGGGATTTCAAGGCCTTGAGATGAGGGGGAAAATTCTAGTTCCTAAAGGGGTTCCGAATTTTTGGTTCCTTTAGCAGGTTTTAGATGCAACTGTGCAAAGTGTAGAGTATTTTGCAGAGAAAAATAGAATGAGTCTTGTGTCATGTTTTATGGAGGTTTTGAAGGACTGAATTGTATACTATTTTATGGCAGATATAGCATTTGAATAAATAAAATCGAATTCAGGCTTATTTCTCTCCAATGTATGATTTTACTATCTTTTGAATGAAATAAATTAAGGGTTTATTTCCTTCAGTGCATTGTTATGATGTATGTGGTTTGTGTTTATGCTTTGATCCAAGGGGTTGATTAAATGCTGAAACAAAATTATAGAGTGGTAGGGCTTGTGCAAGGATTTTGATAAGTAGATTTGGTCTTGGGTCATAGTTGAGATGCATTGTAAAGCAATATATTCTTGGATCAATATGCTATCAGATTATTTCTATTGTAATTCACCTTATATTTCATGAATTTGACTCCCCCAATTGATAAGGCACTGGTCATTAGCTTGTCTAAGTCTTTACAGTTAGATTTGTGCTCCATTCATCTATTCTTGCTATAAATTGGTTGATTATGACAATATTTTTTTATTTTATGTCTATTATTGTGTGTTCTACCCGTCTCATGCTCTGATTGGGTTGAGGATCACTAGAGGATTTTCCATCCTTGAGCATTCTCCCTGTCATTGAGCCTGCTTATGAGATCATCTGCCCAGTTTAGTGAATCTTTGAGTGTGAGGCAGAGATCATAAAATTCACTAAGGGATTGCCCTCTCGGGTTATGCAAAGCCCAAAGGGTAGAAGGATTTGCAGAATCCTTGTCAATTGGTTCAAGTTCTTGAGGATTTTAATAGTTGGAGTTGGCTTCTCTATAGTTATTTGAAGAATCAACTTGGTTTCTGCTTTCTTGCAGTGTAAACCCATTTGGGAACCAACAAAATGACGACTCTGTTGGGGAACATTGCATAAAGTTTTTTGGGTCATTCTGTGATTTGATGGTTGAGCTATGCTCCCGCATCATAGAACCCGAATATTTTGCCTTATAGAGTCATGAGTTTTTTTAAATCCATCCCTTGTCAGTTGAGTCAGCTCTCATAAATGCTGCCAAAGAATCTGTTGTATTTCATCTTTCAATGCAATTCTATCTATATTTGTCCCTATTTTACGATTATTTCAATACCTCACAAGTTGTGAGTGACGACTCTGAGATCTTTGCACTAGTGTGCATTATTTAAAGAAGCAAGAAGAACCAAAGAATTTGTAGTAGAGATGAAGCAGATCCAAGTTCTTATCATGAATTACCCTGACAAGTTGAGGAAGAAATCCATATGATCAATGCCATATGATGGTAAGGAAGTGTTGCAATGTCGATTTTGGAACAAATTTGACTTGTGAAAAATTTCTAGTTGTTTAAGAATATTTGTCCTCTGTAAAGAGGTGGCGATTCTATAAAAGAACCTAATGAAGAGGTGAAGATAGTTTCAGATCTATCAGTATTACAAGTCAGAAGGTTGATTTCCAGTCATTACAACACTTCTAGGTATTTTGATTTTCATGAGTCAAATATATTTTCATGAAAATCATATGTAGAAAATGTCTCCCTATTAAGTGAGTAAAGCACTAAGAGAGGGAATAGTAGCATTATTTTACATACTTTTGTGATACAATTTTCAGGTTTTGTATTAAGTTGGATGAAGTATGTTTTGAGATATGCCTTGTAATATTTTAAGATTGTGATAAAGGAAAGAAGTAGGGAAATGAGTTATAAGATGTATTGTTTGCCTATACATCCCTATGAAATATCAAATGTAAGTGTTCAACGTTTGTCACCTCACAACAAAATGTTATCTATGGAAAGATATAAGCCATTTAGTTTTAATGGTATTCAAGGTTTCGCAAACCTTGTTCCTACTAAGGCTAGGGAATATTTACTAGAGTTTACTAAGAAAGGATCAAAATCAACACGTCAACATTTGCAAGAGTTTTATGATTTGATGGGAGATTTTGAGATAAGTCAAGAAGATATTCTCATGAATTTTCTTGTTCAGTCTTTGAAGGAGGATGTCAGAGATTGGTTCTCTTATCCGCCAACATGTTCTATCTCTTCATGGGATGAACTAAATGCAGCTTTCATGGAACAATTTGGTGAAAGAGTTGATCTAGGTTCAGTTATAAAAAGATTTGTGGATATTCAAAAGAAAGAAGATGAGTTAGTTCCTATTTTCAATCTTAGATTTGCAAGAACATTGGATGACATTCCTAGTAGCTATAGGCCTAATGATGCAGTGTGTGTAGTTGTTTACCTAGCTGCATTTGATGAGGAAATGAGCTATTTGCTGAGAGACAAGGATCCTAAAACCATGCATCAGGCTTATAGGATAGCAATGGATATTGAGAATAACTTGAAATTTGGAATCCCTAAGGGTTATCTATTTGCAAGAATGTGTTGTCCTAAGATGTTAGATGTCGAAGAAAGGTGTGAATCAAGATGTGAAGACCGATGTCAAAGCATTTACACCCGCATTGATCACACTAACCATGTTATGAATTATGATTCAAACAAAAATGTGAGTGAAGAAAACTTGTCTCGGACAGTGGTTATTCCTCATGTTAGTAAAGAGAAGGTTGTTGAAAATTTATGTGACACAACTGATATAGAGATGGAAATAATTTCAATTACTGCACCATATGATAGAAATAGTAGTTTTTCCAGTAGGGAGATCCCACAAGAGGTTTATCCGCAGTCTCATGTTTCAGATGAATCCAACAACGTGTATGAAGAATTGTAAATTTGTACATCTTATGAAGACAATGATAGTATGCAAGATTTCGATGACATAGATTCAATCTCTCAGGAATCAGTTATGTGTGATGATGAGAATTTGAATGATGAGGTGCCACCCTTTTTGGTTGATAATGCTTTTGAGCTAGAAAGCTACATGGTATGTTCAAATGAAGAAAGTGTATTTCAGTCTGTATTTATGCCACATGAATGTATCCAAAATAATGTACATGAAGAGTTAGTTGAGGTATGTGTGCTTGAAAATAGTATTACAAGTAGCTGTACACCAACTATCCCATTACAACAAAATCTTCATGCAGTGGATCAGATTGAGTCTTAGGTTTTGAATCAGTAGTTAGCAGCCCTTGTTGATTCTATAATGCATACACAAGCATTAATTGGAGAAAAGACAAAGAGGGTTGCAAATAATGAAGAAGTTGTTCCATTACAAACAACTGTGCATGAAGAGACTTAGAAGTTCATGAATAATAAAGAGATTACATCAGATAAATTTATGGATCAGCCATATAGTGAGTCTACATTATGTGAATAGTCTGCTTCATGTGAAGAATTTGAAAGTGATAAAGATGAAATGGGGTGTGATGAAACCTGTTATCCTAATGATTTTGAGGATTTCTTTAAATTTGATTTAGAAACATTTGTAACTAGTGAATATGAGGGTGATTTTTCTTTTGATGTTACAAATGTTATCATTGAATATGATAGTGTGGAGTTCATTAATATTGTCCAAGGTTGTGAGGTGGATGAAGAAGATTGTTGCCTTGTTTCTCCACATGACACTTTGAAATCAGATTTGGAATTTTTTGTTGTGCATGAGGATAGTTTTCTTGAGAAGGTGAATGATGCTTTTTCATCATACAAGGATCCTAGTATACAAAATGCTGATCAAGAATCAATGACTATATCAATGGGAAACATAAGTGAATTTGAATGGTTTTCAAATGTTGATTGTTTAGATGTGGATATTTGTAAACCGGTTTCTATGTTGGATGGACTAGCATATGAGAGCATTTCCTTTGACATATGCGATAAATTTGTATTATGTTTGCAAGAATACTTCAATGATGAATATGTTATGGAGATGCAAACAAATGAAGAGACCAATTTTTATGATGCCACTTGCAGAACAGAGTATGAAGTGTTTCACTTCCCTTTTCAGCTTGATGGGGCTATCATGAAATTTGATGAATTTTGTTTTCGACATGTTTTTATTTTAGACATTGAGCATGGGTATTGTTTGTTTCAAGCAATGCCTAGTGATAAAGTTCATATCAGTGAAGAATGTGTTGAGATAAAGGGTTTTTATGACATGCTGAAGGATAAAGAGCTTGGTATATGACAATGATATTCTTAGATTGTTCATAATATAATGTGATCACAACTACATATTTGATCGAGGAAAATATTGAGTGATTTTTCAGATGGCCTTGGGCCATCACATGTGGTTTGACCTTTAGGCCACAAGCAGCTTGGGGTAGAGTAATCATTTTTGACTCTATGCCCAATGGAGTAGTTATCATTTTCTTCTTGAATTGCCTATTCATGGACAATTCTTGAGGCTCTACTTTCCTAAAAGTAGCCTTTTTTCATGAGCATTAGTTTAGATCTTATACATAAGTAGTGTAGTTTCATTTCTGTTGAAGTTGCCCTATCCTGGTAACTTCTTTTTGGTCTGCTTTGCAAATTGGTCTGCTTCACCAAATATTTTGGATTCTCACTTCATCCCAATGAAATGAACGTCCCCAACTAGAGCCACTGATAGTCCAAAAAATGACTGTGCAAAAATCTTCATGCCTTAGTCAAAATATTGGTCATTATGGATTAAGTTTGCCCTATTTTCAGGGTTTAGGGTTTGTGCATTTTTTTTTAAGTCTTTTGTTTAAAAACCCTAAGCTTGTCTTATTCCTTCATTACCTTTTTTCCACTTAAGCCAAGGGTTCGTTACTATTGGCAGGGCCATTATTTTACCTAGGAATTAAGCTATTTTTGGCCGGCCCTTTATATTTTCCTAAGATTTCACATAAAATTATCCTAGGCGAGTCTTGTTTAACATTTTTCTGCCAGCGCCTAAATTTTCCTATGTCTAAAGTCTTACAATTTTTGTCAGTGACTTTATGGTAAATCACGAGCAAATCCTACAGTCCACATAGCCCTGCGGTTGAAAGTGCAAGGAGATTATGGACCACGACATCACGAGATGATGCCACATGTCCTCGACGGAGAAGGTTAAGCCAACGGTTTGATTTTTTCAAACCTTTGATGTTATCGGTTCCCAATGGATAAAGACCGGACTACTAATGGTTCCATCAATTTGCATGTGTTTCAATGGATGACGATGTTATAATCTAGGTGAAAAGGTGCTCGATGTTTAATTTGCAAAGGTTGGTGGGCACTCTGGCTGCAAGGTGAAGTGCGAACAGATCCAACGACCCTCGTAACTCCATGAAGGAAGATGGAAGAAGGCTATGTACCGTGGCATCACAAGATGATGCCATGTGTCCCGGGCTAATTGAGAAGACCGACGGTGGGGCTGTTGACAATGTTAGGCTAGAAGGTGACATGGCATTGCTACATCACATATTTTGATGGGTCCACACGCCACGATGGAAGGTCAATGTTAGATTGACCATTGGTGATTGTTTGATTTGCCAGGTTGGGTAATATCTATGGCAAAATTTCAAACTAAATTTAAAAAGGTAATTAAAGCCATTATTTGTCACCCACGCGGGAAAGTTAGAATAGACAAAGTGCAGGCTTGAGGACATGGAATGGACAGTGACAATTCAGGACACTTGGATGACAACTCATTCCCGAGAGACTAGTTTGAAGGTTTCTACTGAGTTGAGGTTGATCAAACAAGCAAGGATGACGATTTTAGAGGCATAAGGAGATTTGGATAACTTCTGAGTTGGAGATGGGAGATCATAGACTTCTCTATAAAATTAAAGGTTGCTTGTTGTCAGGGATTCTGAAGAGAAATTTGTACAATCAAGGAAGAATAAGATCATAATAGAATCATTCACATAAGATGAGCTTTAGTAGAAGGCAGTGGATTTGATAGGCATGACTTCTAGAGTCCATAACTGGCAGGGTGAGTAGAAAGCACCAGAGTGATGATTTTTCACATGAATAAGCACCACCAAGTGAAGTGATTGTTTATTATAAATACAATGGGGTGATGATTTTAATTCGTAGAAGAGAAAAGAAAATTCTTCATTTTATGAGGGCGGTTTTTTATCAGCGAAGAAGATGATGTTTGAGCAATATCATACATGGAGTTGTTGTGTGCTCTGTGATACCAGATGGGTGTTCTTTCTCCTGTGTGAGTTTTCTTATTGTCAGAGGGGTTGTGAAAGTGTGAAGGATTGTTAGAGGGGGTGTTAAAGCCTTTTCTTATTAGAAAATCCCATGCATGATACATCCTTTGCTTCTACTCTTCCACTAGCTGGTAGGGAGTTTGAGGAAGAAGCCCATAGGGGAATGAAAGAAGGATTTGTTTGAGTGGGGAGCGAAAACCAGTCGTCTTTGAGATGCAATGGAAGTTGCGACCCCTTCCCAACATATTATGTTTACTTGTAAGCTCCTCCTTCCACTTTTTCTGATCTTCGGCATAAAGGTTGGAGGTCTTCCTCTAGTTTGGGGGTGACTTTACTTCTTGGAGGGATCCAGCTTCCCTTCTCAGAAGGGAAACGTTCTGTAGGGAAGAACGTAGCATCTCACACTCCATCCAAAGGTATCAGGGTGATAATGGCCTGACTCAAGAACTTTTATTTTTACCAATGTTTTGTTACAAATTGTGATTCTATTTTATCATGAGTGCCAGCGTATGGATAGTTTTTGGAAGTTATAAAGAATATTTTTGTAATAGAATTGCATATGGCCTTTTAGGCCTAATTGCTGAGATTAAATCTTCTGATGACATGTGTCTCTCTTGGCCTGTACTTGTTTTCTCCCTTGTTTCTATGAAAGGGATTTCAAGGCCTTGAGACGAGGGGGAAAATTTTGGTTCCTGACGGGGTTCCGAATTGTTGGTTCCTTTAACAAGTTTTAGATGCAACTGTGAAAAGTGTAGATTCTTTTGCAAAGTAAAATAGAATGAGTCTTGTGTCATGTTTTATGCAGGGTTTGAAGGACTAAATTGTATACTGATTAATGATAGATATAACATTTGAATAAATAAAATCGAATTTAGGCTTATTTCTCTCCAATGTATGATTCTACTATCTTTTGAATGAAATAAATCAAGGGTTTATTTCCTTCACTGCTTTGTTATGATGTATGTGGTTTGTGTTTATGCTTTGATCCAAGGGGTCGATTAAATGCTTAAACAAAATTATAGAGTGGTAGGGCTTGTGCATGGATTTTGATAAGTAGATTTGGGCTTGGGTCATAGTTGAGATGTATTGTAAGGCAATATATTCTTAGATCAATATGATATCAGATTATTTCTATTTTAATTCGCCTTATATTTCATGATTTTGACTCCCCCAATGGATAAGACACTAGTCATTAGCTTGTCTGAGTATTTACAGTCAGTTTTGTGCTATGTTCATCTGCCCTTGCTATAAATTGGTTGATCATCGGAATATTTTTCATTTTATGTCTGTTATTGTGTGTTGTACCTATCTCATGCTCCATTTAGGTTGAGGATCACTGGAGGATTTTCCATCCTTGAGCATTCTCCTTGTTGTTGAGTCTGCTTATAAGATCATCTACCTAGTTTAGTGAATCTGTGAGTGTGGTGCAGAGATCATAAAATTCACTAAGGGATCACCCTCTCGGGTTATGAAGAGCCCAAAGCGTAGAAGGATTTGTAGAATCCTTTTCAGTTGGTCCAAGTTCTTGAGGATTTTAACAGTTAGAGTTGGCTTCTCTGTAGTTATTTGAAGAATCAATTTGGTTTCTTCTTTCTTGTAGTGTAAACCCATTTGGGAACCAACAAATTTTACAATAATATTGGTCCTAAGATTACTTTGATTAATTTGATTTATTACATAAGAAAGGTGTTAATGAAAAAGTGATTGATTTTATTGATAGATATAAGCATTTGTATTCTCAAATTTCTTATCCTATGTCAGATCATGGTGTTGAAATAATTTTATGTGTAATTTGCAAAAAGACATTAGGGATAAGCTTCTCTTTTCTGAGTTTACTTCCTTTACAAAGTTGTGTGCAATACTTCATAACTATCAGCTTCAAATGAGTCAATTTAAACAAACTCCTTCAATGTCTCTAGTTGATAAGAATGAAAGTGCTCAACAACCTTTTGTGAAGTTTAAACTGAACAAGGGATTCATCAATATGAATAACAACAACAATACTCAACTAGGAGCTACAACAATAGGTGTGCCTCCATTATCCAAGTATATTACAAAAGAATTTACTCCTCTTTCTGAATCTTTGCATTGTATCATGACACAATTGTTGAATAAGGATGTGTTGAAACTTCCTCCTATCAACACAATTTACACATCCAAACCTTTTCCACCTTATCATGATTCTAAAGTATTTTGCCAATATCATCGTCAACCCAAGTCATGACATTAAAAAGTGTTATTTTTTAAGGAGTGGAATTTAAGACCTTATTGATAACAATACAATATTTGTAGCTGGTGTAATGGCAAAGGAAACAAAGCTTGAGCTCCTCCTAATCAAAACCTCCAAATATTTACTAATCCTTTGCCTTCTCATTCCACTAATTTGATTGATTCTAAGAATCTTACCATTTCTCCTAATGATCTTGGTCTTGAGTCTAATAATGTGGTGAATCTTATTGATAAACTTACACCTCCTAAGGACATATGAATTACCTTAATGAGATTATTGAGCCACCTGATGACCCACTATATATCACTGCAAAGATCAAAGACATACTCTCATGAGGGTTTCTTATTGATCCAATGTGTACGGTGAATGTGATAACTGAAGAATATCTTTATACGTTACAATTGCATCAAGTAACATATGATAATTCTGATGTATTTATTAAAATATTTGGTAGTTTCTCTTGTCCTACTATTGGTTCTATTACTCTTCCCAATGAAGTTGGTACTAAGTGCTTAGATGTCATTTTGGCTATCATTCCTACATCAGATCAATTTAGTGTAAAGTTGGGACATCCTTGGCTCTCTTCTATGAAAGTGATCCCTTCTATTCATAAGTGTTTTAAATTTACTCTCGATGACAAAATCATAACAATTAATCATAGCATGTACCAACCCACAATGAGGTATGGAGATGTTAATCTTGATAACATTTGGTCTAAGCAATTTGAACCTCTTAAACCTAGAAGTGATGCTCTCTTTGTCTCTTATCAAAACTAGAAGAATGAGATGATGTTATCTTTGAGTAAGCCTAGAGATCCTAGACCTATTCCTCCTCCTCATGATGGACCCAGTCTCCTTCCTACACCCTTTATTCCTTCTTTATATGTTGTAGTTTTACCTCCTACAAATTACAAAGGGAATCGCCTAACATCTCCTATCTCTCAACCTAAAAAAACTTCTCCTATGCATCCTTCTTTAAAATAAGAGAAGAAACCTATGCCTATTGATCCTAAACCTTCACAACCCTCAACTAAAACTAGAAGATACCATTGTATGAAATAACATCAATGAAAACATCATGCTAAGGCTCGTGAACTTGCTTCTCAAAATATTTCCTCCCCAAAGACACCAAATGTTGGCATAATCCCATTCATCTAGCCTTTGCCAAACTCTTGGGAGGAAGTTCAACCCAAATCTCCAAGAAAAACTGCTTAATAAAAATTATGGTTCATGTTCAATTCCAATTAAAGATCATATTTTATTAATCTTGATGAAGAGATGAATGAAAATGATGTTCATGCTAACAATATTGATGCTAATGATTCCAATTATAAATATGAATATGTTAATGTTGATAATGATTTATCTAAACAATTTTCACATGCATTAATCCTAGCTCCTATTAACAGACAAAGTGATCCATCATTAGAGCATGGTCCTTTTTGGAACTTGTGGTAGCTCCATCTACTATGCTCAAAGTTTCTCATCTTGCATCTTTTCCACCTACCCAAAGAAATATTGAGCAAGACTGGGAGATAGATTATTTGCTTGATTAGCTTCATTCATGCCATAGATTATCTCTCTCCTCTCTTGCTTGTTTGTAACTTTCTTCTATTTGTTTCTCAATTCTTCTATTTGTTGTCCCTAGTGTTGTCTACTTGAGGATGATGAAAAGCTTTGAGATCTCTTTTGGTCTCTCCCATGTTGACTCAAAAGACACATATGGCCTTCTTATAATGTGGTTCTACTTTCTTTGGAGGATGAGGACGATTCAATGCAAATATATATACATGATATACATTATTTATCATAAGAGCATACTAACCCTAGAGTTAAGTAGAACCCTTATGTATTTTGTGATCATTATCCTTTGATTTGTCCTTTCTTGGGGGCATCTCATTGAGGTAACGTGAAAGTGTCTTTTGGATGCATGTATACTAGCTTAAAGAAATTGCTCCCAGTGTGATGTACACAATTGCTTTAATATGAGGGAAATACACTCCACTCAATATTTCACTCTTTTGCATATCTCAATACTCAAGTTACTTTGCAAGCTTGGTCTTTTGCTTTGTAATTTTGTTATTTTTCTTTTCATGACTCATGGTAAGTGAGCCTTACTAGGTTAGTAGTGATGGTTCTCTTTCTCTCTCTTTCTTATGATGTCCCTTTCATCTTGATGATTGAAGTGGTAAGATCCTAAAGTGTACTAGGGGCTTAGAGTGTATTCTCTTTTGCATCTTGATGAAATATTTTTAGTGTGAACATTTGTACTTTACCGAGAGTATGTTTAGTCCCATACTCCCACTAGAGTGGGGGATAAATGTAGTGTCCTAAATTACTCCTGTACAATTTCATCCTCATTTGGGCGCTCACCTTGGCAGAAGCAGTCACCGGTGAGGAGGGACCTCAAGGAGATCAGTCCAAATTGGTCGGCAAGAGTAAACACAATGAAAACAAATAGATATGATGGAGGCAATGCATAATAGATAGTTTTTATTGCATGAAAATTAATTACATCCAACCGGTAACAACCAAATTACAACATACTAGCACACAGGCCTGGTAGAATAGGTCACACCAAGACCTTAAAGAGAAAGAGTTATCTTCTAGGAACAATCTATCTATCTGACACTTCTTGATTTCTGAATCAATTACATTCTAAAGCATGATTACAAATATATATATCAATCCAAAGGATCTTGTCGGCCTAAAAAGGATCAAAACCCGAAGAAAAAGACCTAATATGCGAAATGAATAAGGTCGGCCTTCACCAAGAGATTCCTCCAAAAAATACAAAGGATGAAATGCAAAAGGTCGACCACATGCCAAGCAACATTGAGATCAACGCCCAAGGCTCTGCAAGCTTTGGAATGGGTTTCGATAGATCATCAGAATGGGTCTCAAGCAACCGGTAAAAAGAAAATGTCAAGGAAACCAGTAGCGATATATTGCCAGAGAGTGCTCCAAATGTGATGCAGTATGAAAGCAAGTAGGATGATCAATTCTTCAAGTAGAATCCAACTCCACAGGAACCGGTGAGCCAAAACTAGGACACCCAGAAAGGAAAACTGAAACTGCAAACATAAAACAAAACAAAAAAGAAATTTTTTTTGGTTGATGCAAGATTGTTGTGAACCGGGGGATGCTCATGCATGAAAAATTTGGGGTTAATAAAAAAGTGAGCCTCTCACTTTGCTAGGGTCAAAGGGAAACCAAGGAGGTCTACCTCTGCCTAAGAAGTCCAAGATGAATCTTCCATTGGTTTGTTCTTCCACTTCACAACATATTATTTGTACTGATTGCTTTGGGTACTACGCCCAATCCTACTGTCCTAAATATCTTCAATCTGATCTGGTTCCTTCTTGGGCAATTGTTTCTCCAAGTTTACAATATTGTCCTCACTTAATTTTGGTTCATGGTACTCATGAAGATCTGTAATGTTGAATATAGGTGAAATACTTAGACTATCTGGTAGCTCCACTTCATATGCATTTCTAGAACTGAACTTTCTCAAGATCTTACAGGGTCCAAACTTCTTCATCTGCAACTTATTATAAGTTCCAACTGAGAATCTCTCTTTTCTCAATTAGACCGTCACTTCATTGCCAACTTCAAATTCCTTGTGTCTCCTCTTCTCATTTGCCTTCTCCTTGTATTTTCTATTCATGTCCTCCAAATGTTGTCTAACTTGAATATGCAATGATGCCATGTGATTTGCAAATTCTTCTACTTCTGAACTCTTCTGGTATTCACTGCTAATGTCTCTCAATTATGCTATTCCTTTAGGATTCACTCTGATAATAATCTCAAAAGGTGTTTTTTCCAGTATTTCTATTCACTGAATTGTTATAGGCAAACTCTGCTTTTGCAAAGAATCAAATCCCAATTTCCAGTTTTATCTCCCACTAAACATCTCAACAAGTTTCCCAAACTCTGGTTAACTACTTCTGTCTGTCCATCTGTCTATGGATGAAAAGTAAAACTGAACTTCAAATCCATCTTCAACTTCTTCCAAATTGTTCTCCAAAAATAGCCAACAAACTTAGTGTCTCTGTTTGAAACTATGCTCTTAGGTAATCCATGCAATCTTACCACTTCCTTGAAAAATAGGTCTGCTACATGCAATGCATCTGATGTCTTCTTACAAGGTATGAAATGGTCATCTTTGAAAATGTATCCACTACTAGAAATATAGAATCATTCCCTCTCGGTGTCTTAGGTAAGTCAAGTACAAAATCCATACTTATATCCTCCCAAGGTCTTACCGGTACTGTCAAAGGTTTATACAATCCCACATTCTAACTACTACCTTTTGCAATTTGACAAACTCTACAACTCTGCACATATCTCTTAACATCCTTATGAATCTGGGGCCAAAAGTACTGCTCACTCACCAATGTAACTGTTTTATCAATGCCAAAATGTCCAGCTAAACCTCCACTATGCTTCTCTTTTATCAGGTTCTCTCTCATGGAACTTTTAGGTATGCATAACTGAACTCCCTTGAATAACATTGCATCCTGAATGAAGTAATCCAACCATTTTCTCCTATCAACCATAACCGATTCTCTATATGCTTTCCAAGATTCTACAAAATCCAGGTCTTAGTCATACAAGGTCTTCAAATCTTCAAAACCTAATAATGTCACTCTCATCTCTATCAGCAATTTCCTTCTCCTACTCAATGCATCAACAACTTTGTTAGATTTCCCACTTCTATGTTTCAGCACAAAGGTGTAACTCTGCAAGAACTCTACCCATCTCATATGTCTTTGATTCAACTTACACTGACTGTTCAAATATTGCAAAGCTTGATGATCTTTATACAACACAAATGCCTTAGGCAACAAGTAATGTTTCCATTTCTTCAAGTCTTGAATTATGGCATAAAATTCCTAATCATATACTGAATATCTCTTCCAGGCATAATTCAATTTCTCACTGAAATATGTTAATTCTCTCCCTTCTTGACTTAAAACTACTCCTATTGTTGTTCCACTTGCATCATAATCCACTTGAAATACCTTATTGAAATCCGATAAAGCCAACATAGGCTGCTCAGTCACTTTCTATTTCAACAACTCAAAACTTTTGTTTGCTCTGGTGGTCCACTTGAATTCTTCCGCCTCCCCTCATGGTCTCAGTCATAGGGTTACAAACTGAACTGAAATTTCTGATAAACTTTTGGTAAAAACTAGCCAATCCATAAAATGATCTTACCTCTCCAATGCTTTCTGGTGTAGGCCACTCAACAATGGTTTTCACTTTCTTAGGGTCCATCTTCAAACCATCCTTAGATATCACAAATCCTAAATAGACTAACTCATCCTTCATGAAAGTGCACTTCTTGATATTGATCAATAACTTTTCTTCTCTCAACCTCTGCAAAACTTGTCTTAACTGCAACAAATGCTCCTCTTTTGTCTTACTGAAAATCAGAATGTCTTCAAAACCTCATTCATCAGCCTCATGAAAGTACTCAATGTATTAGTCAATCCAAAAGGCATCACCAACCATTCATATAATCCTTCATTTGTCTTAAATATTGTCTTCCATTCATCACCTTCTCTGATCCTGATCTGATGATATCCACTCTTCAAATCTATCTTTGTAAAGTACTTTTCTCCACTCAAACAGTCTATTATATCATCCATCGTAGGCAAGGGAAACCAATATTTCACTGTGATCTTGTTTATTTCTCTTGAATCAGTACACATCCTCCATTCTCCATTCTTCTTAGGTGCTAATACTACTAGCACTGCACAAGGGATCAAACTTTCCCTGATCAAACCTTTCTCCAATAGCTCCTGCACTTGTCTATTCAATTCTTCATTCTCTATTAGTGTTAACCGATGTGCAACTTTGTTAGGCAAACTAGCTCCAGGAACTAAGTCCATGCAATGACTAATACTTCTAACAGGTGGCAATCCATTAGGTACATTATCTAAAATGATGTCCCCATATGTTAGAAAATCTCTTATCTCTGTTGGGTGTTCTCCTTCCGGTTCCGGTCTCTCAGTCTTCTTAGGAATTAAGGCAAAATACACATTCTCATGTCTCCGTCCACCCATGAACTTCCTTCCATCTACTAGACAAATTCTAGTATTTGTGCATACTTCATTCTTCAAAGGTTCCTCCAAAGGCAACAAGGTTTGCTTCATCCCATTGGCCATAATAGTGTATGTATTCTTCCTCCCATCATGTATTGCTTGTCTATCAAAATGCCAAGGTCTTCCCAATAAAAGATGACAAATGTCCATAGGCATAATATCACACAAAACTTCATCATGATAATTCCCAATTTTCAATTTTACTAAACACTGTTCACTTACTAACAACTTATGTTCATCCTGAATCCATACTATCTGGTAAGGCTTAGGGTGTTTCAATCTCTCCAATTTTAACTTATTCACCATCTCTTCTGAAAAAACATTATTTGAACTACCACTATCAATAACAACTTTACAACACTTACCAGATACCTTACATTTGATCTTGAATAGGTTCTTCCTCTGCAACGGTTCTTTATCTCCTCTGGTATGACACAAAGCTCTCCTCATCATCAACAGTTCTCCATCTTTTGGTTTATTGTTTGATCTGGTGGGGTTCTCTTCCACCACTAATGCTCTTTTGGTAGCCTCTAACTTCTTACATTCAAATGCATGGTGTCCTTCTCCTCCACATTTAAAACACGTTCCTTTGAATGTTCTTTTGTCTTGTCTTCCAAAGTTCTCATTCCGGTAATCATCCGGTTCTCTCCTCTGGTAGAAATTTCTATCATCCTTCTGGTATAAATTACCTTCCTTGCTCACAACCTTGTCCTTGTTTTGACCTATATTGGTTTCTCTTCCTCCATTGTATCCTCTTCCTCCTTGAAATCTTCCTTAGGTAAACCTTCCACCTCTACCTCTTTGCCTTTTCTCATGCCTTTTATTCAATTTCTCTTCAACCTTTATTGCATATTGGTAAGCCTCTTGAACACTCTCCAATTTGATCATACTGAGTTGATCTTGTATAGACATCCCCAATCCATTCAAATATCTTGCAATTTGTTCTATTTCATCATCAACATGTTTGGATTTGATGTTCAACTTATAAAATGCTTCGGTGTACTCCTTCACACTAGATTCCATCTATCTCAGATTCTGCAACTTTCGGAACAAATCTACTTGATAATTCACTAGGACAAACTTTGATTTTAACTTAGCAATCATCCTATCTCATGTCTTAATCTTTTCTTTACCTTTTCTTTGCCTATCAACTTGCAAGTGCTCCCACCAAAGAGATGCATGACCCTTCAACCGAGTACAGACATATTTCACCTTCCTCTCTTCTGCAGTGTTTTCAAAATCAAAATACTTCTCCATCTCCAAGATCCAATCCATCAATTCATCTGAATATAACTTCCCATCATATTCCAGTGGGGTAAAATGAGGCTTAGTGTTCGCCCTACTCAAAACCCTTAAAAACCTTTCCTCCTCTAGATCAACTGTCGGTAGGTTCACTTGTTCTGTCAGGGCTTCTTCTCCTTCATCTTCTCTCACATCCTCAACATGTTGGCCTCTTCTCTTGGCTATCTCCACGACTTCTAACTGGGTTGCTATTCCTCACAACATCTCCATTACAATAGGGTCTGCATTCCCACATGCTCCACCATTCCTGGTTCCTCTTTGCACCATTGATCCATGCTAGTCCTTTGTAATTACAGGTCAGATCCACAATCTTCTACCCTACAACAAAATTCAGGATACACAACCTTTCGAGTGAACTTCACTCTGATACCACTAGAAGTAGTCCTTGGCGAGGAGGGACCTCAAGAAGATCAATCAAAACTAGTCAGCAAGAGTAAACACAATGGAAACATAGATATGATGGAGGCAATGCATAACAAATATTTTTTATTGCATGAAAGTTAATTACATCCAACCGGTAACAACTGGGTTACAACATACCGACACACAGGCCTGGTAGAATAGTCACACTGGGACCTTAAAGCAAAAGAGTTATCTTCTAGGCACAATCTATCTATCTAATACTTCTTGACTTTTGAATCGATTACATTCTAAAGCATGATTATAAATATATATATATCGATCCAAGGGATCCCGTATGCCCAAAAAGGATCAAAACCCAAAGAACAAGACCTAACGTGCAAAATGAATGAGGTCGACCTCCGCAAAGAGATTCCTTCAAAAAATACAAAGATGAAACACATAAGGTTGACCACACGCCAAGCAACATTGAGATCAACGCCCAAGGCTCCGCAAGCTTTGGAGTGGGTTTCGGTAGATCATCATAATAGGTCTCAGGCAACCGGTAACAATGGAACAACTGGTAACAAGAAACTGTCAAGGAAATCGGTAGCGATATCTTGCTAGAGAGTGCTCCAAATGTCATGCAGTTTGAAAGAAAGCAAGATGATCAAGTCTTCAAGTAGAATCCAACTCCACAAGAATCGGTGAGCAAAAACAGGGACACAGAGAAAGGAAAACTGAAATTGCACACAAAAAACAAAATAGAAAAGAAAATATTTTTGGTTGATGCAAGATTGTTGTGAACCAGGGATGCTCTTGCATCATTGGCGTTCTTGTCTATAGGCCTGATCGGACCCCTGATTGTACTTACAATATGCAAACTTGTCATTATTTTCACCCTGCACTTCATTTCCCCTCATTTTCTAGTACCCGATTAGTCAAGACCAGGGTCCTAGCACCTTGGTTTCCCTAGGACTAGAGTGCCTAGTGCCCTAGTCCTCTTAATTAGGACCTATTTTGAGGCCCCTTAATAGTCATAACATTTTGGCCGGGACCTAGATCCCATGTCAGCTCATGTCAAAAAATTAAGTTGTTTTTTTATGGGTGAGTATAAAAGGAGGTCTACCCCTCTCATTTTGATATACATACACATCAATTCAATTTGACATCAAGAATTAAAGTTTAAGTGAGCAAGCAATCAACCTTCTTTCAAGCATTGGAGTAGAGATAAGGTCAAGATTCAAGCGTTGGATTTGACATTCATGTTCTATGTTGTTGAAGACTTTATGAAACCCTAATTCTATGTGGAGAAAAACAAAAGTCCATACTAAGGTATATTATCAGCGCTTTAGTCATTATTCAACATCTCCCTCAAAAGGAGAACATTTCTATTACTGCAATTCAATCATATTTTATTTCAATTTCATGGTTAATTCCAAAGCTGGGGTTTGACCAAAGGAAAACCCCTATTCCCAACCTATTTACCTTCTCTACTCTATGTAGGAATAGGTATAGAGCTGCAATATTCAGAATTGGCTTTATTTACAATGATGAATGATCCCCATTAGAGTGCAAAAGGTGTGAAGGACCAAAGTGACCACCATTCTAGTCTTGACAAATCAGAAGCTCCATCTGGGAACAAATTGAAATACATTTATATTCAGTAGATCTAGGTTTGTGGCTCAACCTGATGACTATATCTCATTGCTTATGTGTTTTTACGTCAATTCCAACATATTTTCCCTAATTTCAGCAATTCAATTTAAAAGAGAATTAAATCAATTTTACTGAAAAAAAAATCCAATAAAAATTCTTAACCTGATATGTTGGCATGATTGGCATAACTGATACATATGAGGTGATGCAGTTAAAGACTTATGACTAAACTGGTAGAGGATAGAAGACTATTTGTGATGAAGAGATCGAGATTTTGTGATTAGATGACTTGATCAGTTATTTGTGTTGTCATTGATGACAACTAATGTTAAATGATGCTAACTGATGTTTCCTGATGTTTGGTTTGTCATCTAAGTGATTCAGTCTACCAGAGATAGGATTTACCGGCAATATACAAAAGTCTATGAAATGGGACTTTAATCGGTATATGCAGAGATGTTTTACTTGAAGAGGATGATTGGTGATGATTGGTGATTTGCGGTTTGGAATATAATCTTTTATCATGGTAATGAGTATCTGACCGAAACCACATCTTGTGATGACTATCAGAAGGCATGTTTCTAATTCTTGATGATGTTTTGCGAGGGTTTAAGAAGAGTTTTAGAACCGATGAAGAAATCATAAAATCGGTAATTATTTTTGGTATGGTTGTGATCGACATCAAGTTCACGTGTTGATGATAATGCGACACAAACCATGTGAAATGTTTGAAAGATGTTTTGGCGTGTGGGAGAGTGAATTTCTTGGGAATGTGAAAAGTGCTTAGTGGAGTGAGCTGAGGTTTTGACTTTGTACAAGATCGACTTGCCGTGACAACTTATGTTCATTCAACGACTGATATTGATTTGTAATTTATTGTAATGATCCATATGATGATCTGAAATGAGTTGTAAAGATTTGTGATGATCTACGATGTAATTTAGGGTTTAGTGGCCGACCTAGTGGAAAGCATTATTTATGTTGGCTTAGTTGATGTTTATTGTGTTGGTGATCTTAGAGAAGAGTGTGAAGTGAGATCTACCTGAGAGTTACAGATAGTGAAGCATAACTAGATCTGATTTAGCAAGCTGAGAAGTGCAAGTAACAGATCACTTTTCCACTGTTGTTCTCTAACAATTACAGTAGATTAAATCCCTTAAACGGGTAGGTCCTGACAGACCTTAATCTTGTAAATCCCCTAACAGGGTAGCTCTCAAAAAGAGTGGTAAATCCTATGACGAGTTTAATCCTAACAGGTTATTAAGCTCCTAACAGAGTGTATTGTAAGCTCCTAACAGGGCATACTTCAAAAGAGTAAAAATGTAGTACCCTTGCCCTAATCAGATTCTAATTTCGGTTTGACCTTGGTTAGTTTATCAAGTTATAAGGTTATAGTCAGATGTTTTGATTATTGTGCATACCGGTTAATGTGGTTTTCGCATCAATTTGTATGTAATCTTATTAGTTCTCTTGATTCGTGTTATTAATCTTGGGCTAACACTTTTATTATATATATGTGTGTGTGTGTGTGTGTGTGTGTGTGTGTGTGTGTGAGATACATGGTTGCAGGAGATTGTAGGTACAGTACCGCATTGGTGCGAGGTTCATCTCCACCTGGATTCGCAGGTTTGAGTGTTCCTCATTGACCCTTAGAAATTGGATTAGGTGGTCATGAGACCCTCATTTGACCATAGTCGTGCTCAAGTGAGCGTCGTCAGTCATCCATTAGTATCCCCTTTGGTGGGGTATGTAGGTCGTCTGTCTATTTGGCTTTCTTGGGTTGCATGTTTTGTGTATGTTTAAATTGAGTAATTAATCCTTAAATGTTTAAATTGATTTAATGTTTGTTTACACATTAGTAATTAAGGGACTAAATTAAATATGTTCCCTTTATGTGATTAATCGTTAATTAGAATTGTTCAATTCAAGTTGGTAGCAAGTTCGATTAAATGGTTAATTTTAAATGATAAATTTATTCTGTGTATGCTTTTGGAAAGGAAAGATTTAAATTTATTTGAAATAGAATTAATTTAATTTTTGTGCCCTTAAAAAAAAAGAAAAAGAGAGTTAAAACTATTGCCTTAATTACTTTTGGAAAAGTTAATTAAATGTCATGAGAAAAGAGAAATAAAAGAAACGACTTTTACAAATAACTTTCCCATTTACTTTTTTGGAAATTAAAAAAATAATTTATTTTATTATTAAATATTATGATTTATTATAAAATATTTTTTCAACCTAAAAGTTTAGGTTGAATATTTTTCTATATTATGCTTGTGAGTTCACGGGAAAGAAAAATGTATATTTTTGGAGAAATTTTGGAGGCCAGATTGGAAACCAGAACTAGAGCCTGGAGGTTTGATTCAGAATGTTTGCAAAGTATTCATCCAGGATTGCTATCACATGTTGGGTGTTTGTCACTCTTCTTTTTGTTTTGAAAATTTGAAATTTAGTTTTTTTTTAAAAATACTTCTCTATATGTTGATTTTTCTGAAAGATCCCCGTTTGGAGAGTTTTTAAAGTTGTTTAAATTTGAGAAAGGGTTTCCTGGTTTGGGAAAGGGTTTTATTTTCCTGTTGTATGAATTTGCAAATTTGTGGTGAAAGGAAAAGTCATGCTGGTAATTTTTTTGGGAATTTCTTCTTTCTGTGTATTTTTATGTTCTTCTTGTGTATGGAGAAAATTAGAGATTTTTGGTACAGACATTTTTTTTGGTTCCTGGTATAAATTCTTTTTTCAGAAAATAATTTTATGGATGGTTGTAGTTTATCAGACATTTTTATTTAAACAATTTTATTTTTTTCTGTGATTTTATTAAACTCTGTTTTCTCAGAGTGCTGGGAAAAGAGATTTTTTTTATAATCTCTAATTAAAAAAAATAAAAATAAAAAATATGTTTTATTGGGTCCGAACTCATAAATTTCTGAGTTTTGCTTTGTGTTCTGGGAAGTGAAATTTTTGTTAAAATAAAAATGGTTTTTAATTTTATTTTATTAAAAAGAATTTTTTTAATAGTTTTTATTTATTTATTAATTATTATTTAATATATATTTATTAATAAGAATATATATATATATATATATATATATATATATATATATATATAAATTAATATTTAATTGGTAAATTTTGGTTATTAATTATTAATTGTTTATATTTTATTAATCATGGATTAATAAATATTTATTAATTAATATTTAATTTTGGTATTTGTCTTTATGTACACAGGAAATATCTTTTTTAGGAAAAGGATAAAATAATGTACTATTTGGAAACATTGGAAATTTAGTAATGTATAGTTTGGAAAATTGGCAAGTAAATGATATTTTCATTTACTAAAATAAATTGTTTAATTTATATTTCTCTCTGTATTGGGAAATAGGCAAAATTGTACTATTCCAATTGTGGTATTGAATTTATCTTGTATGCTAATTTTATGTTATTGTTTTTTGAAAACTTAGATCCTTTAGAAAAATGGATTGATTGTTGTGTGAAAACAATAGGAAAGAAGATTGTCTTTTCCAATCTATGCCTATGCATGTTTAATTTTCTGTATTCGCATTTGCTTAAGAAATGACAAGTCTTTGATTTTGTTTGTTGGACCCTGTCATAAGTTTGAATTGGGTACCTGTTTCTGTCATTGATCTCGAGTTTTGACTATTGTCTTGTGGTGGTGGTGTAACCGGTCATGTCCCTTATGTGGGTGTTGAATGTTGGTTTGTGGTTGACCATAGCTGGTCAGGTCTCTAGTTAGAGTACCTTCAACCAATACACCTCGTATGAAGTCTTGTTTGACCAAGTAGGTATTCCTACCATGTTGAACTCCGTTTACTTGACCTTGTGTATTCATTGGTTTAGGAGTTCATTTGAGTATAGTCTAGTGTCATTTGGGAAAGCGGCTTTCGATTGGGGCCGCGCCTAAAGTGGTTGTTGGGTGACCCATCGAAAGTGTGTCTAAATAAGTGATAATCTAATAGCATATTAGAGAGTTAGTTAATGAATCACTAAGTAAGATAATTGTGCCTCACACATGGGAAGAGTGCTAGCATAGACTCGACAAGCAGTGAGAAGGCCTGAAATGGAAAACCATCAACCTTGTCTTCACGAAAGGTTGTGTTGGGTCCACATGAGGCTTGGATGGGCCGGAGGTTTGGAACAAGTTGTCAGGTTAAACCAGTGGATGGGGTCGGAACCTACGTAGACCTGCCATGGTAAGCATACCAGGTTATGTGATGACACGTGTCCCTTATGTTCACTAGTGTTTTGTTTTGTTGTCTTGATAGGAGCATTGTTGAGAGTCGTCCTGATGTTTATTCCCTCGTGAGAACCTAATATCATGTTAGTCCTTGGGTTGCGAAGATTTAGTTTCGTTGATGCTCCAGTTGATCTTTTGTAATTGCTTCTTATTATGTTCAGTTGGATCCTTTCCTGTTGAGGGATCATTCATGTATTTATTTGACCAATGGGTTCGTATGTATTATTGGTTATGTTCGCCTTGATGGCAGGATTGTAAATGATGTGAACCTTATGCATTCTTCTCTATTATTTAATTATCAGAGGGGTCTTGCAGTTGAGCAGACTCGGAGATGTAGCCCACTAAGGGTGAACTCCGAGATCATTTCGGTGTTATGTGGTGTTTTACATTCTTATGTTTCCTTTTAATTTAGCATGTATGAATGGCATTATGTTAGTATGTATAATGTGGATTAGATAAAGTTAATCTTAAATGCATGTATGTAGTCATCTTATTAAATGCAGTAAATTGATCATGAAGAATGTAGATTTGAATAATGGAATGTATTCAATTATTGATTATGCAATAAGTATGCATGGAAAGTATTCATTAGTTTATGATGAAATTAAAGTACGTTATGAAATTATATGCATGGCACATGTTTAATGTAACATTGTATGTAATGGTTAGTTAAATTTTATTGGATGAACTTAATCATGTCACCTATACTTTAAACCTCAATGGATGAACCTTATCATGTGATCTATATTTTTATCTAATAAAAATAAAAATAATTGTGCCATGTCGAGTCTATGCTAGCACTCATCCCATGTGTGAGGCACAATTATCTTACTTAGTAATTCATTGACAATAGTGTGACAAAATCTACTGAATCTGCCTTTAAATCTTTTGTTACCGGTTCATCTACTAGAAAAAGAAAAGATATATGTCAAAATCATGAGTGTACGTCAAGTCATGGTAGTAACTGGGGAATTGAAGACAATGAAGATCAGGTGATGGAACTTGAGGCACTGTTAGCAAAAATATTTCCAAGAGGCATCGATAAGTATAAAGGAAAGCTACCTTTGAAGTGTTTCTCTTGTAGTAAAATTGGACACACTGTTACTAACTGCCCTAACACTGATAAGAAAGAGAAGTTTAGGAAATTCAAAGGAAAGGGAAAGAAATATTGTTATGTTGCAGTAGATGAAGGTGTGACCGATGAGGAGTCTGAAGACGAAGATGACAATGAGGAAATTGTGTTTGTAGCCATGAAGGAGGAACTGACAGATGAAAAGGCACTGGTATCTCACATGGAGACTAGTGATGAATGGATTATAGACAATGTATGCTCACAACACATGACCAGAGACAAAAGTAAGTTTATAACCCTTGATTAATTTCATGGTGGTGTTTTTAGATTTAGAAATAACTCTCCCTGCATGGTGAAAGGTAAAGGTTCAATTTCTCTAAATGGGAAGAGTAATGCTGATGATGTGTTTTGGGTTGATCGTCTAAAGCATAATATTTTAAGTGTTGGTCAGCTCAATGATAAAGGTTATTTGCTTAAGTTTAAAAGTGGAGTCTGCAAAATTCTTGGAGGTAATGGTGAACTAATTGCTACCGGGAAGCAAACTAGAGGTAACTTATTCCATCTGAATAGTAATGTTAATAATTGTCTGGTTGCAAGAATTCAAGACAGTTGGTTATGGCTTAAAAGATGTTGTCGTGTTAATTTTGATAATTTGGTTAAGGCAAGATAGTCAAGTGTTATAAGAGGATTGCCTCAACTTGTTAAACCGGATAATGTGATATGCAAAGATTGTCAAATTGGTAAGATGACCTCTATTTCTTTCAAGAGAAAGAATTGTACTTCTGAGAATATTTTAGATTTGGTAAATGCTGATCTTTGTGGCCCTTTGAGAACAAAGAGTTATTATGGTGATAGGTATTTCATGATTTTCACCGATGACTACTCTAAAATGATGTGGGTGACATTTTTGAAGGAGAAATCAAAAGCATTTAGTAAATTTAAATCATTTAAAGCTCTGGTTGAGAATAAAACTGGCAAGAACTTAAAGTGTTTAAGATCAGACTGGGTAGGAGAATTCACATCTGATGAATTTATTAAGTATTGTTATAAACAGAGTATCAAGAGATAGATGTCATCTCTGAGGACACCACAACAGAATGGCATAGCAGAAAGGATGAACAGAATAATAGTTGAAGCTGCTAGAACCATGCTATTACATGGTAATGTACCTAAAATGTTTTGGAGAGAAGCAGTCAGCACTACTATTTACACTTTAAATCGGGTACTAGTAAAAAGAGGTAACAACAAAACACCCTATGAGCTATGGTATAATTTTGGGAGTCAATGTTTTATTAAGAAAGATATTCACACTGAAAAATTTGATGCAAAATATGATGAGGGAATCTTTCTTGGTTACTCTACTAAGAGTGAGGCATATAAATGTTACAATAAGAAAACTAAGAAGATTATTGAAAGAGCTAATGTGAAGGTAGATGACCTCTCTGAAAAGTAAGAAGGTACTAGTAGATTTGAGCCTGAAAAAGATGATGAAAAACTTGTGATTATTGAATCGGAAGCACAAAACAATGAAGAACTGACAAATGGAGAATTAGGTTCTCAACTGATAAGTGATGACAGCGATGAAGAAAATGAAGAACAAGAAGAAAAAGATACAGAACCAGTACTAGTATTTCCTAGGTATGTGAGATTAAACCATTCACAAGAGTATATAATTGGTGATAAGAATGCTGGTGTACAAATAAGGAGGAAAATTAGAGAAAACTCCTATTTGATATCTATAATAGAACCCAAAACAGTAAAGGAAGCATTAAAAGATGATGATTAGGTTAATGAAATGAAAGAAGAATTAGATCAAATTGAGAAGAATCAAACATGATCACTTGTTCCTAGACAGGAGGATAAGAATGTAATTGGAACAAAATGGGTCTTTAGGAATAAGTTGAATGAAGAAGGAAAATTTTTAAGAAACAAGGCGAGGTTAGTCTGCAAAGGGTATGCACAGGAAGAAGGTGAGGATTATGGAGAGACCTTTGCACCGGTTGCTAGATTAGAAGGAGTGAGAATGCTGCTAGCATTTGTTGCATATAAGGGATTCAAAGTTTATCAAATGGATGCCAAATTAGCCTTTCTAAATGGAATTCTAGAACAAGAAGTCTACATTGAACACCTAGATGGATTTTCTCTATCTAATGATAAAGATATGGTATGTAAATTGCATAAAGAACTATAAGGTCTAAAGTAGGCACTGAGAGTATGGTATGAGAGATTACATGTGCATCTGATCAAAATTGGATTCTGACGTACTAGTGAGGACAACATCATTTATTTGAAGACTGATGGAGACAAGATGCTGATAGAAAAAGTGTTTGTAGATGACATAATTTTTGGTGGAAATGATGATATGAGTATGGATTTTGCTGATGTAATGAAAAAGGAATTTGAAATATCTCTAATTGGTGAAATAAAGTTCTTTATTGGGTTATAGGTCCAACAACTGGATGACAGTATCTTTATTTTTCAGAGTAAGTATGTCAAAGAGGTGTTGAAGACATTTGACATGGAAGACTGCAAACCAGTAGGAACACTGATGGTGATAGGCTGCAAGTTGTCCAAATAAGATGATTCTCCTATTGTTTGTGAAAAAGAGTACAGGTCTATGATTGGTAAATTGCATTGTTTTTCATAGTAGGTTAGACATTGCTCATGTTGTTGGATTAGTTGCCAAATTTTAGAAAGAGCCTAAGGAGACACATTTGGTGGCAGTGAAGAGAATTTTTTGGTATCTCAAAGGCACAATAGACTATGGTTTATGGTATCCCTACAAAGGAGATTTTAATTTGGATGTCTTTATTGATCTAGATTGGGCAGGTAATGTGGATGACTGGAAAAGAACAACCAGTAGAGCCTTTCTTCTTGGTGGAAGATTAGTGGCATGGACAAGCAAGAAACAAACATGTGTTTCTCAATCTACAACTGAAGCAGAATATGTTGTTGCATCCATGAATTACACGCAAGCAATATGGATGAGACATGTGCTAGAAGGATTCAAAATAGATATGTTTGAACCGGTGACTATCTATTGTGATAATACAAGTGCAATAAATATTTCTAAGAATCCTATACTTCATGCTAGAACCAAGAACATTGAATTGAAGTATCATTTTTTAGGGGAAAGAGTTAAAGAAAAATAGATCAAGATGGATTATGTGAAGAGTAAAGATCAGATTGTTGATATCTTTACCAAGCCCTTACCGAAGACTACCTTTGAGTTTCTTAGAGGTAAACTAGGGGTTAGACCCATACACCATAAGAAGTAGAATGATGGAGATGCATCAATCCTATGGGTCTAATGTTTATTATTCATTAAAGATTGATGAGGTGCAAGCTACTCCGTAGGGGGAGCAACTCAGATGTAATGTTTTTATTTGGTTAGCAGAGATGATGATGACTAAAGTAGTAGTAAAAAAGATCGGTGATGCACTTACACATTTGGCATTGTTATCAAAGAGGGAGAAGAACAAGATCAGATTTGGGAGAAGAACAAGAATATATTTGAGAGAAGAAAGGGATCAGAGAAATTGGAGAAGACAAAAGGAGGAGACCAAGAGATGATATGATACCGACAACAAGTAACAGTGATGGAGTTGCAATCTGATTTGTATATCTGATTGATGTTGCCATCAATGCCAAAGGGGGAGATTGTTGGCATGATTGGCATAACTGATACAGATGAGGTGATGTAGTTAAAGACTGATGATTGAACTGGTAGAGGATAGAAGACTATTTGTGATGAAGAGATTGAGATTTTATGATTAGATGACTTGATCAGTTATTTGTGTTGTCATTGATGGAAACTGATGTTAACTAATGTTTGGTTTGTCATCTAAGTGATTTAGTCTATTGGAGATAGGGTTTACCGACAATATCCAAAAGTTTGTGAAATGAGACTTTAACCGGTATATACAGAGATGTTTTACGTGAAGAAGATGATTGGTGATGATTGGTGATTTGTGGTTTGGAATGTAATATTTTATCATGGTAATGAGTATCTAACCAGAACTGCATCTTGTGATGACTATTGGAAGGCATGTTTCAAATTCCTGATGATGTTTTGCCAGGGTTTACGAAGGGTTTTAGAATTGATGAAGAAATCATAAAACCAGTAATAATTTTTGGTATGGTGGTGATTAACATCAAGTTCACGTGTTGATGATAACGTGACACAAACCATGTGAAATGTTTGAAAGATGTTTTAGCGCATTTGGGGATCGAATTTCTTGGGAATGTGAAAAGTGCTTAGCGGAGTGAGCTAAAGGTTCGACTTTGTACTAGATCGACTTGTCGTGATGACTTATGTTCATTCAACGACTGATATTGATTTGTAATTAATTTTAATGATCCATATGATGATTTGAAATGAGTTGTAAAGATCTATGATGATCTACAATGTAATTTAGGGTTTAGTGGCCAACCTAGTGGAAAGTATTATTTATGTTAGCTTAGTTGATGTTTATTGTGTCGGTGATCTTAGAGAAGAGTGTGAAGCCATACCTGAGAAGAGTGAGATTTGCCTGAGAGTTTTAGATAGTGAAGCATAACTAGATCTGATTTAGCAAGTTGAGAAGTGCAAGTAACAAATCACTTTTTCACTATTGTTCTCTAACAATTAAGGTAGATTAAATCCCTTAACCGGGTACGTTCTGACATGCCTTAATCTTGTAAATCCCCTAGCAGGGTAGCTCTTAAAAAGAGTGGTAAATCCTCTCACGAGGTTGATCCTAATAGGTAATTAAGCTCCTAACTAGGCTGTACATCCAAATCCTTTAACTGAGTGACTCCTAACAGGGGTTGCTCCTAACAGGGCATACTTCAAAAGAGTACAAATCTTTGTGGGTACTAACTCCCACTGTGGTTTTTCCCTATTTGGGTTTCCACGTAAAAAATATGGTGTTCATGTGTGGAATGATTTTCATGTGATGTTATTGATTATCTTTAGTTTATTCATTATTTCTGAATACATTGGTTATAGTAATTTATCAGAGATTTATCAGTGATTACCGATACCGTTTAATGAATTGGCATATGTGGTAAATGAAGTTAGATTTGGGTTTAAAGTTTAAAATTGGTGTTAATACTGATTCAACGCCCCCCCTCTCAGTATTAACCAGGGCCTCATAGAATTAACATGATATTTGTTGATTTGTGGCTAGATCTATTAGGTTTGGACTCCTATTGTGATGTAATTAGTCCCCAAGTATAGCAGTTTCTTCCTTCTATGGTGGGAACTCTAATTTTTCACCATATTACACTTATAGACTTATAAAGCACCGAGGGGGGGGAGGGGGGGGGGGGGTGAATCAGTGATAGCAAAAACAATACCACTTGAAACACAGACCAGTAAATATACTTAACTAGTTTACTTAATACTATTCATGCAATCCAAAATGATATTGAAGCATCCACAACAAGTAAAACATCCACCATAACACAAATGTTTATATGTGGAAAACCCAACTGGGAAAAACCATGGCGAGATGGGACTCACAAGTTAACTATCTGCAGTAATAGGTAACTGGCCGATTAAGGTCTACAAAAGTGCTCTGCTAGGATCAAATCCTGTTAAAGATCCCAAAGCTCTGTTAGGAGCTATACCTTGTTAAAGGTAGTACCCTATTAGGAGTAACCTCGGTAGAGGATTTCAAACCCCAACTAATGGATGACCTTGTTAGAGGATTTGTACAATGAAGCTTGTTAGAGCTTACCCGGTTAGTGGATTTGACTATTGTAGTGATTAAAAACAACAAGTGGTGTGATCTAGAAGTAGCACAACTTGCTTGAATAGATCCTCTTCTACTCACTCAAAACTGCATCACCAACATACTCTGTAACGCTGTCAACAACTCAACACTTCTATCTTGCATCATAAAAATAGTTCATCACAATATCATTATATAGACATTAGATTTCATATCGGCTTAGGAATCATATCACAATTTCCTAGGTGTAGTGTACCTGGACAATCTAACATAACTCATCACATATTGCCGCCAAATCTATCAGTTAGGGATAGCTCATCACATAATTAGTGAAACTGGTTGGAGCACCAATACCGGTTAAGAGTTAACCTCTTCCAACTCATAGACTGATTGTCCTCCTTTTGCTTCTTTGAAGGTTTCTACTGAATCTCCATTTTGATGTCATGCCATTCCTGTATATACTGGTTGTCTACGTATACCAGTTAGACACCCTCAAAACTGTTTGAACTATACATATAATACCAATTTTTTAATACAAAGACTTAAGAGTAATACTGGTTTATCTTAACTAAGATGATTAAGACAATGTGAACATATGTGTGTGTATACATGTGCCATCAATGACAACACATGAAGTCATCCATTACAATCATCATCAAGCCAACATACACTATGTACCATCAATCTTGTACCCTATACCCTAAATCTTATATCCTACAACTTATTATCTAAATCCTATATAGGGTAGGGAGAGGTGATGAACTAGGGAGGGGAGGGAAAGAGAAGAGGAGAGAAAGAAGAATAAAGAGAAAGAGAGAGATAAGAAGAGAGGGAGAGGTGGGCAGGGAGTGACTGAGAGACCTAGGGATGGAAAAGGTAGATAGGTGAGGGAGAGAGAATAAAATAAGAGAGACAAGTTCACAATGAGAGAAAGACATGTAAGGAGGTGAAGATGAAATAATTAGAAAGGAGAGAGATCTAGAGCCTAGGAATAGAGAGGTGAGAGACCTAGGGTGGAAAGATAGAGGTGAGGGAGATAGAGGAGGAGAGAGAGGTGGGTAATGAGACAAAGAGGGAGAGGTAGAGATGTAAAGATGGAGGGATGGAGAAAAATAGGTATGAAAAGAGAGTTTGGGAGGGATAAGTATTGTTCAAGATAACAAAGAGAGAGTGGAGAGAAACAATAGGAGGATAAGAGAGATGGAGGGAGGGAAGGATAGATATGGAGATAAGGAGGGAAGGTGAGAGAGAGAGAGAGAGAGAGTATAGGAGAAACCTAGAGAGGGGAGAGAGAGGATAAAGAGAGAGAAGAGAGGGCAAGTAATAGGTTTATAGTTTACGAGAGTTAAAGAGGTGAGGGGAGAGAGAAGCGAAGGAGAGAGTTCTTAAAGGGAGATGGGTAAGAGGTGATAGAGAGAGAGAGAGAAGAGAGGTGGAGAGGGAGGGAGAGAACTAGATAGGGGATAAATAGAGAGGTGAGATATCTAGAGGGCGAGAGAGAGTTTAAATACCTAGACAAGAGAGATAGGGGAGAGATTGATAGAGGGGCATAGAGATATGTGCCTAATGAGACATGTATGGAGAGGTATATATGTGGAGAGGGTGTAGGTCCATCCAAAATTAATTAAATTAAACATTTAATTAATTTTATCCTTTCTACATAATTAATTAATTTAATTATGCTAGCCTTTGTTCTTCTCAGTATTAATGAAATTTACTCTTGTCACTATAGTCTAGATAATTGATTTATTTAAATAAATCAATTATTTTCTATTCTTCTAAGGTTATCTAATTGTTTATTTCTTCTAAGTTCGCCTTAGTTAATTAATCTAAATTAATTAGCTAAATCAAGTGATTCCTACAAATCACTTTTCTAAATCCTCCATTACCTTAATTAATTCTTCTGGAATCCTTCATAATCATGCTTAACATTATTCTTCAATTTTAAATTCCCCCCACTCATTCTCTCTCCTCTTGTCAAATCCTCCTACAAATCCCACTTGTTCTCTAATCTCTTATTATCTTACCTAGTCACCCTCTTAATCATTTTCTAGTGGCTAATCCCCATGATTAGCCACTAAATCAACTCATAGCCATAAATGGCTAAATCCACTTGTCCCCTCCTCACCTTCCACCTTAAATGCACCCAATTGGGTCATTTCAAGGATTTCAAAATTTCACATTCTCCTATGCCTCTCACCTTCCCAAGTAATTTTAAATTCCTCTTCTCATTCCCTTTCCCCATGCATTTCATTATTTAGGAATTTTAAATTCCTCCATCCACCAAGGAATTTTTAATTCTTTTTTATTCCCCCAATGTGCTTGGGGATATCTTCCCCATGTACATTATGGAGTGTGGAGACAAGAAGTTCCTTTATGGAAAATCTCTTGGTATCCACACTTGTCACCTCATGTCCTCTCAATTTGTGTGCTCCCTCTCCTTCAATCTCAACCCTCTATTTCCATTCAATTTTGACTGTCTATTCATCCTCTCTCAAATCTATAAATTGTAGTCTCCTTCCCTTCATTTTTTATCTCCAATCAAATAATCTCATGTTGTCCACATAGCTCTAGAAATCCATCAAAAAACATTATCATTATAGGCAAAAACCCATAACATCCATATCCATCACTTGAGCATCCATCATCCAATCCCCTTTATCCATCATTGTTTTGCAACATTGGAGAGAAATCCACCTCCCATCTTGGAGCCAATCCAATCAAGTGGAGCATTTGGGGTGCATTCCACTTCATCAAAGGCTCAATCCGAGGAACAAGAGATTGTCTTCATGAAGGTATAATGGTCTTTTTTATGTGTTTTATGTTTATTTTGATTTAATCTAACCATTAACCCTCTTGTGGATTTTTTCCCTTAGTTTATTTTGGCACATCCGATGGGACCCACGTCCCAGTTTCTAACCTTTTTGAGTTTTTAGTGTTTTTAGCTCATAGATTGCCGCTTCAACGCATTGGTCTGCACTTCAACGTGTCCGCCCCATTGCTTCAACGTATCTACCGCGGTTCATTGCTTCCAATTTAAAATTTGAATTTTCTAATTGCCAATTTTTGTAGGCTCTATAGATCATCACGTTTGCCCCAGTGTCTTTTGACACTTAGTTTTAAGCTTAAATTTTCAATTTTCAGTTTTATATTAATCAAAAATCACACAATAATCACAAAAAAACTAAAAAAGGATCTAAAAATAACTTTAAAACAATTCTAGGTTAGATTTTAATCTATTTTTAATTAACTTTAGGCTATTGGTTAAATTCTCGGGTATACAGGTGAATCAACACCTGCACAGGTGATGATTCACCTGCACTCTGGTTCATCACCTTCACTGAGCCAGCAAGCCTGCCATTTTTCAAATTTTTAATTTTCAATTTCGGTTAACTAATTTTCTATTGAGCAGTACTTACGCACATGGATCAATGCCTATGATATTGTTTAGCGTTTGCGAGCTAGGTAAATTTTGAATTTAAGTTCAGTAAATTTTCAAATTTCAAAAGTTCCCACTTTTTGTTTTGTTAGGTGCATAGATCTTCTCTAACGCATACGTAGGCACTTCAGTGCCTATGCATGTGCTTCAACACGTCTGCCTGTGGATCAGTTCTTGTGCTGTGTCCTTAGGAATTTTTTATTATTGATCAAATTTTGAGTGGTTGCAGGTACTTTTGCTTCTCCAAGGCATAATCTCCAAACTACTAATCTATTTTCCTGCAGCACGCTTGTCCAAGACATCTTTTTCCACTAAAGTAGATTGTTTTGTTGCATTTCTAGTTAGAAAATCATATTCATGTGGGACTAAAAGGAACAATTGTCTTTTGTGTCTTGTGCACTTGCACGCTTCATGTTGAGTGGACCCCCCGTTGCACTCTAGTACCCTCTCCCCTCACCTTTGCAAATCTTTGGTGTAAGAGAATGAGTGATCAACAACACTATGTTTTTATTTTAGTAGTTAAGGGGTATTTCTTGATTGGGTATTTCATCACCCCATAAGAGTATCTCAAATTGGGACATGTTGGGGATATCGACTCTCTCGATGCGATCTCGAGTGGATTTTTCTAGCCACTATATAAATAATTTGGTTAGGCAGCTGGATTGCTGAGTGAATTCAACATATGTGGGGGCCTTCCCTGCACTGATAAGCTCATTTAGAGTCTTAAGTGGATTTCTTTGAGAATCCATTATTGGATTGGTGATCCATTGGAAACTACACTAGACACCAGTTTTAATAGCCAAAATCCTACATTTGATAGTGCAGGGGATGCAGATTGTACCCTGAAGTTACTCCTCATGTATCCACTCAAGATGAGACATAAATTCCCCATGTAATATATCCCTGGATCTTTGGGGTAAGAGAATCTAGTATGCCCGAGAAGTGAGTGCAATGGAGTGGAGCTAGTGCTACTAGAATCTCTATGTGTTCACCTGAGTGAGGTATTTCTTATGGGGCCTATCAAGTGGTTCCCAGTTTCCAACCTAAGTTGTGTTGTGGTCAAGTGTCTTCAATTGTGTCATACCCATAAAAAAAATTTGGGCTAATCTAGGCCCCCATCACTTCCACTCTCATTATTGAGTGGTACACTTGGCCAATGTGTTTGCTATGCATGATGTTTTCTTGCCAAGAGTAGATTGACAAACACCCCCTTCATCTTTCACACTTGACAAACATTCCAAGTCTAAACTTAGTCCACCTTACTTTCTATCTCATTTTCCATAAGCCTAAGTTGTACAAGCATCCCAAGAAGTCTATTCATTGTCAAGTCAAAAAGAAGAAGCTCACCCAAGCCCAACTCATTAGACATAAAAATAATTGGTACACCAATCGCAAACTCTTTCTCAAGCATAGGACCTTCTTGCACCATTACCACAATTACATACATGGTCATAAAAATGAGTTTGATGCTAGTGATGAACTAAGAGTCTATGCCCTACACCAAGGATTAGGCTTGTCTATCAATACCAACTATCATCAAAATCAAGGTGGTTGTATCCCTTCATACAATTTTCTATCCAAACCTATCACTTATTGAGTCTTTTCCATCCCAAGGATAACCTAGTCATCACTTTCTTCTAGTCATCACTATCATCCCTCTTTGATCTTTCATCATCAACATTTTTAAGGGCTTAGCACATAAATCAATCCAGTAATCAAATCTTAATAAAATCAATCCTCAATCAATCATCCAAATCAAATCAACCTCTCTCTAAGGTTTGTAACTTGTGAATTTTTATTATAAAGACCTTATCTTTAATCAATTAATCATTTGGCTTTTGTGCTTGCGAAAGAATCTCCCCTAAGTACCCTTTGCCTTATCCTTAGAGTTGATCATGAATCTTAATCCCACGTTTTTTATTTTTCTTAAGATCATTAGTCAATCCTTAGTAGAAAAATACTCTAATCATTATCCTAATGTCTAAATTTCACCCAACTTGGTTGTCACCTTGTTTGTGGTTTTCATCATCAACATCCTAATCTAAGGACCCAATTAATCATTCAATCAATTATCCAGCTTCATCAAATTTAAATAAAATCAAAGTCCAAAATTCTCACTAAGTCCTTTCATCAAGCTTTTTCTTCCAATCAATCTTCCCTAAGGTTATTCTTGTATGGTCACAACTCAATCTCAAAAGAAGAAGATGGTCGAACAACAATATGGAATGTCGGACATTAGTGTTTTCTATCAAGATCCTACACAATATCCCACACAAGGGCAAAATTCACAAATTAAAATTCAAGATCCACAACCACAAGTGGACCCTAACATGGTTGATCAAGACGACCTTCCCCCGGAAATGCGAATATTCTTAGAGGATTCATACAATCAAGAAATGATGGAGAAATTCATCTGACACAATCCTAGTGGTCTCTTAAGGACCCTCATTGCAAATGGAGCTCGTCTTCCCCCTGATTTTGATAGATCTATTATTGATCAATAGCCACAGGGAGAATTCTCTACTAGTCACATCATTGCTCCTATTCTTCATCCTCAATCCATAGCACCTATGGTATCCATCCCCATAATTTCCGTCCAACCTTCCTCTTCATTTCTAGAATCTATGCCATTATCCAACCCGATTATATCTATTATTCAACATGCTTCTATCTCATCTTTCTCTACTCTCCCACATGTCTCTATTCCTCAATCTTCTATTCCCCTCAACAATACTACTAATTTCATCAATGCTTCTCTCTCTCATGCTACCACAATCCATGGGTCATGACCAATCTGATAAACTTATATGGCACAGAGAGGGGGGGGTGAATCAGTGCAAGCAAAAACCACAACACAAATTTGATCACCACTTAAATAACCTAAAGCTTAATAAACATAAAAGAAATATCACCACATAAGCTAACACCCAATATATCAAGCTCCACATAGCACAAAGTTTTATACGTGGAAACCCAAAAGGGAAAAACCACAGTGGGAGTTAATACCCACAAGATTCACTATTTGCAGAATAGAAATCTTTGACAAGTTAAGGTCATACAAACATGTCTGGTTAGGAGCAAACCCTGTTAGGAGTCACCCGGTTAAGAGATTTACCTCAACCCTATTAAAAGATTTTCCTTGTTAGGAGCAACCTCGCAAGAGGATTTAGACTCAAGTTAATGAGCTACCCTATTAGGGGATTTACAATTTTAGGCATGTTAGGACCTACTGGGTTAAGGGATTTGACTGTTGCAACTGTTAGGAAAACAACAATAAAATGATTTGCATGTAGAACTTTTGTGCTTGATAAGATCCACTTTAGTTCTGCTCAATACATCAATGACATATCCATACAGAGCTTCTCAGATTACTACACAATCAAACTCTCAATATTCACTCACGATCTTATACCTCATCTCATAATTCATCACACTTTTTATAAGCATCAACTTAGTCGGCTAACAACCTTGGAACAATTTCCTAGGTTCAATGAATCTGGACAATCTTTCACTACGTGCTTTACTTATGTCGGCCACCGACATAACAACTTAAAAAATAAAACATTATATGTACCGGTCTATCGATCGTAGTGACTTTGTTCTACCAGTTAGGTGTTCTTCATGATTGATTACTCTGTACATGGTGCATGAGAACCCTTTCAAGCTCTCCCTCCTTCTTGTTTTGTTGGTGTTATGCTTCTTATGAAGCCATTGTACATAAAATAATGAGCCATGTGCTCATAGGGCCTAGGTAGGGTCCTAGTGGATATCTTAGGGGTCATAAGTCAAGATTGAGATTTTCTTGAAAATGGAGGGTATGTGTGTCTTTGTGGGTCTAGGAGTCATGAAGAGCAACATTGGGAAAGTTGCTCAAAAGTTGCAAAAGTTGCATGACAACTTTTAAAAGTTGTCAAGCAACTTTTCCACCAGGAAGCCAAAATCCTTAGTTTGGCGTGGAAAACCCTAGTATGGGCACACAGACTAAGGCAAAGGTAGTATAAAATGTTGCAAACCCTAATTGGATGGGTTGGATGTTAGACATTGTACGACCCTAGCAAAAAGACCAGACTGAGACTGTAAAACTATTACTAGTCAGTTTGAATGAAGCAACAGAGCAAGTTAATGGATTGAGATACATCCAAAATTGTGTGGAATGTCTTTCATGGTGTAAATAATTTCATTTCAAGCAATTAGTTTAGGTGTTTATTTGTAGATTGAGTGTGTTTGTAAATATTTTGAAAATTGTCTTCTTACTGTCCAGTTTTGGACAGGATTGTGTAAATGGCTGCATAAATCCATTCCCCATTGTGGAACCACCATGAAACCATGGGGAATGAGAGTGCAGACCTTGTACCATACTGCAAAGCAAGAAGGGCCCTTAAAAATGTAGGAAGGCCAAGCAAAGACCCACTCCTAGGTGAGACTGGATAGTGCCCGGTTAGGAGAGGTCAAGTTGCAGAGGTCTTGTAGAGCAAGGTTGGTTAGAGGAGAGTGCACCCTTTGGAGGGAGTATAAAGGAGTGTATGAAGCATCACTGGTGTGAAGGAGGAGCCTCCACCAATCCAAAAAAGGTGGCCAAAATGCAAAACCTTCACTGTGACCCTCACAAAAACCCTTGAAAACCTTAAATTCCACCTAGGACAGTGTACAGACACTTGGAGGCCTAAAACCTAGAAAATCCTTGAGTCCTTGCAAAATGAATGGCAGTCCATTTTGGGAGTTAGGTTTGGCTGTGCATCATTTGTGAGAGGAAGCCATAAAGGACCGGGTAGGAGGCCTACTTGGTCCTATTCCTTGTAGCCCTTTTTGAAGGCAAAAATGCAAAATAGTGAAATTGGTAAGGGGTTGGAATCTTGAAACCTCTTGGGGGCACATGAATGGGTGGAAAGACCATGAAATAGACCTATTATAACCTTTCTAAGACCTTGGAAGGTGTGGAACAAGCCTAGCCCTTATTAGCCATAGTAAGGGGTTTGAAGTCTCATGAGAAGGTGAGACCTTAGGAGCAACAAAGCAACTCATTGGTGGGTGGAATGGGCAAGGTCAGGGGATTCCTCAAGCAAAGGAAGTCCTAGATACCCTAGGGTGTGAGGAGAACACCAGGTGATCCAAGGAAAGGATCCAGGAGCATAGACTAGGCTAGTCTATCCCAAGCCCCATCCCATCAGTACATCATAAGATGCTCATCCTGTTGAATTTGTCATTGCAGTGTAAAACATAGCTACCTGATAAAATCTCCAACACTCCTACAAAACCACATCACCTAACTCTTCATTGATTTCTCATACCAGTTGCTTGAATACAACTATGTTCATATTTACCAGTTGAAGTCCTATTTGTTGGTTCACTGGTAAACTATCTCCTCTACTAGTTATGCCTTACTAATTGGCCTAAAAGACTTAGATGACTATCAAAACATAGTTTCCATCCATGAAAACATAAAATAAGTCATCAATCAACCTATTTCATCAAAACATCATCATCAAGCCAACACAATCATCACCTCTCAAGTCCCTGTCACATCGGTCATCACATCTCATATCTCCATTTCTTCATCTTACCAATATATTAGTGGTGGAGGTGTGTCATCCATGACTTGCCAGATACCTGAGGGAGACACGGTTTATCATGTCCAAGATCCACAACATGATTTAATCAATTAAATTTAGGACATGAAGAACATCATCGAAAACATGAAAGAAGGGACTAACAAGAGAAAACCTTACTCATTTAAGGAATTGTATCCTTTCCCTTATGATCCATGAATATCAGTCTCACCTTACCTACCAGGGTTTGAGATGCCTAATTTCATGAAGTATGAGGGTAAGGGTGACCCTCGAGACCACGTTCATGAGTTTCACAGCTTATGTCAAGAGGTCTCCTTTTGTGATTTGTATCTTCGAAGACTTCCCTAAAAGTCTCACAGGAGACGCACTTGCGTGGTTCTCATCCTTACCTCGAGGTTATATTACTTCCTTCCCAGACTTGGTAGAAAATTTTGTGGCCCACTATGCTTACAATATTGTCAATGTTGTTTCCATGATAGACCTTTGTAACAGAAAATAGAGGCCTGGAGAAATGTTTTCCAACTTTTTACAAAGGTGGCAACATCTCATAAAAAAAAATTAATGGGATATGCCAGAGGAACATTGGATTGAGTTATTTCATAAGAATTTGTTGGCTTGATGATGATTGTAATGTATTCATCACTTGTTGTCACTGTTGAAACACTCTCTCACACACATATGATTATATTGACTACTGGTGTAACTTCAATTGTTTACACTATTAACCGGTATGTTAGAGGTTTATCTTTAATCGATACTTTGTGTCAACCAGTATGTGCATAAGAGACAACCTATGGTTATACTCAGTCGACATCAAGATGAAGATCAAGATGGAGATCAAGCAAAGATTCAAGGACAATGGTTCATAGGTTTTATTCAAATTGACATTGATTGTTCCAACCGGTATTTGTTTATTTTTGTGATGAGTTACCAGCATCGACTACTTGGCGGTAATTTTTGTGATGAGTTATGATCACTTGTCTAGATACACTACACCTAGGAAATTATGTTTTGATTTCCTTGGACCGACATAAGATTTGAATGTCTATTTAAAGACATCTTAGTGAATCATTTGAAAGAGATGTTATGTTAATGATGGTATGCATGAAGAGTGAAAGTTTTTGTTGAAGAGCGATAAGTGTTAAGATGAAGAGTGTGTTAAAGAGAAGTGTTGAATGTACTTAGAAGGATCTGATAAAGCAAGTATTGTGCTACTTAGAACAGATAAAACCATTCTTGTTATTTTCTAACCATTACAACAGAATCAAATCCCTTAACCAGGGAAGCTCTAACAAGCTTCAATGTATAAATCCTCTAACAAGGTGATCCATTAGTTTGGATTATTAAATCCTCCAACGAGGTTACTCCTAACAGGGTACTACTCTTAACAGTGTATAAGCTTCTAATCAAGCTTTGGGATCTCTAATAAGATTCACTCCTAGCAGAGCACTTTGTAGACCTTAACTGGTCAATTATCTATTACTGCAAATAGTTAAAGGAAAGAGATCAAGAGATTACAAAGATCAAATGGGAAAAAGACACTATGCATGAGAATTTGATTGCTGAAAGAGAAGAAAAGGAGAACCTGCAGCTAGATCTTGAACTTGCATCATCTCTGAAAGAGAACATGTCTAAGCATAATGAAGATCTCATCAAATAGCTTACTGAAGCCAATAAGAAATTGGAGAAGTTCATCAAAAGTTCTACCATGCTAGAAGAACAAATTCAATCACAAAGAATGAAGGGTGATATCTCTGGACTTGGTTTTCATACAACTGAAAAAGGTGAATCCTCTAGTACAAAGAGCAACAATCCTAAAAACAAATCTTCTCCTAAGATCAATAAGCCTACTGGTAAGAAGGTCTTTAAACCTATCCGCTTTGTTTTCCATAAACTTGGTCACACTGCAAATGTTTGTAGAGACAAACCTAACAGAAATGCAAATTACAATACTAATGCTAGGTATGTGTCCAAAAAGTTTGAAGGTCATTGCTTCACATGTGTAATGTATGGACATAGATCTATTGAGTGCAGATATGGAGAAAACAATCTTGTACCACACATGCATCCAAGACCAAATGGTGACCCGATAAGGAACTTTGATAACCGGGTAAACCTGAACTAGCAAAGATCCTACGGCAAACGGTTTAGTCCATTCGAGATGGAAAAGGTAACAAATGTTATTTGCACCTTCTATAATAACTTTGTTCATGTGGCTATGAACTACAGAAGAAGAATGGGAAGAGGAAATGCAGAACCTTGGAGATCATCTAGTATGGCCTATTATCACTGTAACAAACTGGGGCACTTAGCAAAATTCTATAGATCCAGAAATAGCAAACCGGTCAACTCTTCTAAGGATGAGAAAGGAAAGAAAAAAGTTGATATTGAAGAAACCAAAGAGGATATGAATCGGATTTGGAAGAAGAAAAGTGATGACTCACTTGGAGAAGAAACTGTTCCTTCATCCAGTGAAGAGAACCCTACATCGGTGACTTAAGCCTTTTTAATATGGCTAAGGGGAGCTTGATGGTAAAACAACTCTGGACCCCTTGTGAAAAATGAGCAGGAAAAGAATTTTGAAACATGAAATTTTGGTAACTTTTTTAACATGTTATCAACCGGTTTTCCACTTGAGCGGTGAAATTAGGGTTTGTAACCCTAATGGGTGAGCATTTATTGCAGTAGGTAAAAAAGATAAAAGCAAGTTTTACTTTGTCATTTTTACCCTAACGCATTCGAGAAACAAATTTGAAGTGATTGTAGAGCTAAGTAAGATTGTTCTTGTTGTTAATTGCTGAATTGTTTTGTGATTTGTGAAATTAAGTTGATCTGGAGGTTGCAGAAGGTCGAACTAGTGTGCACTTGGGCATTTCAACCGATAAATGGGGCAATGTGTGCAAAACAAGGTATTTATTTGAACATACCACTTCGAATCTTGTTCATCTAAGAATGGCATCTACTTCAAAGTCTGTAGAGAGGTTGATGATCACTTCTAAGCCTATGGAAGCTGTAAACGCAGATCAAATTGTGTCATATAATGCATTGTCGAAAGTTCCGAGTGGAAGTTTGGTCAAAGGTAATTTGTCTAGTTATATTGACTACAAGTTAGAAGACTTAGGGTCTCTATACATCTACACACAGTTGAAATCACTTTGCGATAAGAATGGCAAAATTAAGATAGTATGCTAGGGTTTTTGAAAAGGGTTTTCATAATGCCTCTTATTTTCTTGAAGCTTTCGAAGAAGCAAATATCAGAATAATTTTGAGTAGAGTCCATGGAGAAAACATGTACTTAGAAAGGACTCACATAATTACAAAGGAAGCCATTCAGGCTATGATTGGCTATTTCTCAACCGGTGAAGTACCTAAGCTAAGGAAAATTCTAAAGGATGTTGTCTTCAAATTAACCAGTTCTACATCTAATGGGCATTCTTTTTCCGTCAACAACATTAAGGACCCTTTAGTAAAACTAGTAGCAATGGTGATAGGCTACTGAGTATTTTACTCCAGTAGACTTAACAATATTCCATCTGCAGCAGTTCACACAGCTCACAAAATGACTGTTTATAATGCAAACTATGATCTCTTTGAAGCTATCAGAAGACAACTATTTTTGAATTTGCAATCTATCAAGAAGGATAGCAGTCAAAAATTCAAGTATGGTCAACTATTAGTCGGTCTATTCTTTTACTTTCAGAACTTTCTACCAAGGATTGGAGACATTGAGTGGTCAAAGGACTCACTGGTCTCAACTCAAATCAAGAACAACATCAAGGCTATAAATAATACTTTCCATGCTTCTCTAAATAGGTATTTCAATGAGTTCCAAAAGAAGATGAGTATGAGAATGAGGATACTGGAAGATGTGGTAAACCACTTTGAGAGGCACATAATCTTCACTGTTACCACTCTTTTTCTTAATGCAAGCAATTGAACCAAGAGAAGAAGAAATGGAAGACATGAGTTATGAGGTTAACCATGATCTACTAGTTGGTTATGCTAATACCCTATTAGCATCACCTATAGACAAGAAGCAGGCAAAATTGGACATTGTGGCAGTCCAAGAGGCACCTGAACCAGCTAGTATTGCACCTGTTAAAAGTACAAAAAGAAAGAATAAAAAGTCTGATGAAGCATCTCCAGCAACAAAGAGTACAAGGCTTACAGGAGTGTCCTAACCAAAAAGGAACTGGAACCCAAAGTATATACTAAGAAGGAGACAAAGAAGAGAGGCAGGAAATTGATTTTGCAACTAGAGTCTAAGGGAACAAATTTTGATGAAGAACCAAAGAAAGTAAAAGCAACCGAAAAAACATCCAAGAAGGTAAAGGTAGTGCCAAAGGCAACTACACCTATTGATATATCTACTTACAAACCCAACACAATTTTTTGAGAGAATAATGAAGACACTAGGGAGGAATAGGTTTGACAATGTCAAGGAATATTTTGATTCTTTCACTGAAGATGAGCATAAGCAAGTCATTCAACAGGTAATCACTTATTTGGGTCATTACAATAGATTTCTGCATGACTTGGAAAAGGATATTTCAATCTCTTTGTATAATATTCTTTTAGATAAATGAGAGGAAGTCGTTCAATTGGAAAAAGAAATTATTGATGAAATATTTTTACAATATTTTCCCAATTTAACTATGGATAGAATTGGTGCTTTAGTTGATCAGTACAAATTACATTTTTCTTTTAAAACAAGAAGATTGAAACTTCTTGATGGGAAAAGGCCAATTATTGAATCCAAGACACATCAGATAGCCTGTGAAATCAAAAAGAGGGAAGAACTCATCCATTCTTCTAAAAATGAGGCTAATGCTACTGATAATGTTACTCTACTGGAAATGGATGAAGAGGAGATTATTCAACCTGATGGGGTCTATCCTCTCAAGAAGATTGATGATTCCATTATTCTTGTTGATGATAATGTTCAGAACACAGTGGACCTATCTGGAGACAACACTACACCAGATATGTAGCCCCCAACAATCACTAATGTACAGGTTACACTAGTTGACCAACTGAGTACTCAACTAAAAGTGGACAATCCACCGAAAACAGAACAACTAGAGAAACCCCAATCTCCACCGGTCATTCAAGAAATTTAGAAGGAGCCTACTGAAAATGTTGTCAACCTGTCACTTGAAAAGACAACAAAGAAAGCTATCATTAAGGTTGTATCCCCTAAACCGAAAAAGCAGAAACAACTTGAAGATGATGATGATGATTCTTTAAGTATTTCAGGACCTATTGATATGAACAATTTGAGCGCATCAGAAATGATGAATATTGCTAATGTTATGCAATCTAGGGCGCATAAGAAGAGACTGAAAGAGAAAAGGGTTGAAGCAGAGACAATTCAGACTGCAGTAGAAATTTTGTCTGGTCTACTACTAGAAACATCTATAGCACATCTTTCTACACCCATTAGCAAACTTGGTCAGTAAGTTGCAGATGCATCTGATCAAATCAAGTCACTAGAAGATGCTGCTCAACTGTATGCTGAAAAGAGCCATAGGAAGAAATATGGGAAAAATTGGCAAAGAATATTGAACGTGGCAATATGGCTCTATCTCACAATAAAAGTCTATTGAGAAAAGCTATTGAAATAGGAGGAAAGTATCTTGCCTCTACCTCCAATGTTACTTTCTTTTATTCTGACATTTCAAAAAGTCAAGTTGAAACAAAGCAAGAAATGGAAAGCATATGCAAGGCATATGTCCCACTCTAGGACTCCATACATGCTTTTAACAAGTCTATAGATGATTTGCATAACAGACTGGACAACTATGATAATGAGAAGGCAAAGAGACTCTGATCTCTTAAAGAACTCAAAAGTCATCTCACCTCATAGGTAGACATTCTTCAGAGAGCCTACTCCAATGCAAAAGCTATTCTTGCAACCCCTGAAACCTGTACACTAGACTCAATGGAAGAATTCCATTTTCAGCTGTTGTCTACATTCAAGTATACTGCAAACATATTGGAATCATGGGAAAATGCTTTGTCACAGATGAAGAAGAGCCTCAATGCTATTTTTATGAGATTAGCTAATGCATGAACTTTTTTTAAAGTTATTGTTATTTATGTTGAACACTTTGACACAAATTTTCTATATATATGTATATATTTTACCTTTTCAATTTGGCATTATTGTCAAAGGGGGAGTAGAAATATGTATGTGTGTTTTTGAAAATTTTGTATTTATGCATGCATTAAGGGGGAGTATGAGTATATGTGTAAATTTGTTGTGTATGCACACTTAGCGGTATTACTGGAAAAAAATTTAAGTGTTGCCATCAATACCAAAGGGGGAGATTGTTGGCGTGATGATGATTGTAATGTATTCATCACTTGTTGTCATTGATGGAACACTCTCTCACACACATATGATTATATTGACTACCGGTGTAACTTCAATTGTTTACACTATTAACCGGTATGTTAGAGGTTTATCTTTAACTGGTACTTTGTGTCAACCGGTATGTGCATAAGAGATAACCTATGGTTATACTAAGTCGACATCAAGATGAAGATGAAGATGGAGATCAAGCGAAGATTCAAGGACAATGGTTCATATGTCTTATTCAAACCGATATTGATTGTTCCAACCGGTATTTGGTTATTTTTGTGATGAGTTACCAGCACCGACTACTTGGCGGTAATTTTGCGATGAGTTATGATCACTTGTCTAGATACACTACACCTAGGAAATTGTGTTTTGATTTCCTTGGACCGACATAAGATTTGAATGTCTATTTAAAGACATCTTATTGAATCATTTGAAAGAGATGTTATGTTAATGATGGTATGCATGAAGAGTGAAAGTTTTTATTGAAGAGCGATAAGTATTAAGATGAAGAGTGTGTTGAAGAGCAGTGTTGAATGTACTTAGAAGGATCTGATCAAGCAAGTATTGTGCTACTCAAAACATATCAAACCATTCTTGTTGTTTTCTAACCATTACAACAGAATCAAATCCCTTAACCGGGTAAGCTCTAACAAGCTTCAATGTATAAATCCTCTAATAAGGTGATCCATTAGTTTGGATTCTTAAATCTTCCAGTGAGGTTACTCCTAACAGGGTACTACTCTTAATGGGGTATAAGCTTCTAATCAAGCTTTGGGATCTCTAACAAGATTCGCTCCTAGCAGAGCACTTTGTAGACCTTAACCGGTTAGTTATCTATTACTGTAGATAGTTAACTTGTGAGTCCCATCTCACCGTGGTTTTTACCTATTTGGGTTTTCCACGTATAAACACTTGTGTTATGGTGGATGCTTTGATTTTTTTGGATGTTGTTATATCATTTTGGATTGCATGCATTGTGTTTAAAAGCTTTATTAATTTCATCTACTAGTTAATGTTTGAAGTAGTGTTAAATTTGGTGTCACTGATTGACCCCCCCTCTCAGTGTTTTTCAAGTCCATTAGAATCTAGTACCCAAACTATCAAAACCCTTGATAGCTCAGTGTATAAAATCTTTCCAAAAGTTTACTAGAAAAGGCTTAGCCCTGGAATGTGTCTTGTTAGAGGAAGGCACTCTAAAGAATTATCAAAAATCAAACCAAAATTTTAGTTTAAAAACAAGAACGTAGTCAACGATGGTGTCACTAATGCAAAGCGGGTCCAAACTGTGGCCGCTCCTCCAAAACGCACCACCACTAAAAATCAATTCAACAATCAGAAAAATAATCAAACTCAATCTCAAGGAACCCTCAACAATGTCTCCATCCAAGGGTGACCACCTCGAGCTAATAATCAGACTCCAAGGGAGTATACTCCTCTTACTGAGCCCATCGAGGTTGTGTTCCAAAAGCTTGTCTAGGCTGGTGTAGTCCTCTTCCCGATAACTCACTCGTTTGATCCTAATCAATCCAAACCCAGGTGGTATAATGAGAACAAGTATTGTTATGATCACTACATCAATTGACATGATACACGAAAGTGTATGAAACTGAAGATCTCTATCCAAGATCTCATTGATAAGGGTGATATTGAAGTAGCAACGACAAAACCTAGTAATAATAATGATAAACTGAAGATGTACCAGGAACCCTTCCCAAAGCATGATAAATGAAAAGCCTCATCATCTAATATTATGAACTATGATTACACCAATTATATATCCAGCTCTCAGTCCTTGGTGGGTCGAATAGAGCCTGCAGATAACCATGTCAATGTGATCACTGTCCAGGGAGCCAATCCTCCCCATTCACAAAATAGACCTAGGGTCACTATTCAAGGTGGGCCTCCCCCTTCACAGCCAGCAAACAGGCCCAACCCTGCCAAAATAGTCATTCAAGGCATCACGCCTTCCACGTCCCATTCTTAGAATGACTATAATGTAACCACTCACTGTAAAAGAGTAACTATCCAAGGAGCTCCTGCCCCACCTAATCCTCCCTCCACTTCATGCACCCACCAATATGACCTTCTAGAACACCTCAAAAAGACTCCTGCATAGATTTCCATCCTAGAGCTCCTCAAGACCTCCCCTGTTCACAAGGAGATTTTGGAACAAGCCCTTTTAGATTCACAAGTCCCTAATGATATTAATGTTGCTCAGTTCCAATCCCTTGTTGGAAACCTCATTGCTCAACACCACCTTGTTTTAACCTCTAATTATGCACCCTCCGATGATGATCATAATAAGCCATTACACATTGAAGCTCTTATCGAGAAACATAAGGTTAAACACATCTTGATAGATGGTAGATCTGGACTTAATCATTATACATATAAGTTAATAAAGCAATTGGGACTTTCTGAGGACCTAGTTGACCCATTAGGATGAATCACAATCAAGGTTTATGATGATGCAGAAAGGGTTTCCAAAGGCATGATCACTTTATCTCTTCGAGTGGGCCCTGTTATAGTTGAGACCCCTTTCCAAGTCTTAGATGTTGACCTCCCTTATAACATTCTCCTTGCTCGTCCATAGATTCATTCCCTTCAAGATGTTCCCTCCACTTACCACCAATGCCTTAAATTTCCCTTCAATGAAAAAAAAATCACTATCAAAGGTGATCCTCAACCTTTTCAGTATTGCAAGCTCTTAGAGGGGAAACATCCATACCACTGCACCCTAAATAGACCCACCACCTCCTCCATCTGATGCATCTAAAGTTTTCTCTACTTCATCTCAAAAAGAACCTACAGTCAAGATTGTAGACAATGGCCGCGAAGAGTACAAACTCGAGGATGTCCTACTTGTGGGTAAACTCCAGTTATCTCCAAGTCATTTGGCAAGCCCAAAGAAATAAAAAAAGATAAAAAACCCACTATACAATATAAAGATACCACCTTCAAGCAATGGGGCCCACTTGATGGAGAGAGTCTCAAGACAGATGTTCCCTCTTGGTTGTATTGAAAAGAGGATGAAGAACCAGCAAAGATTCCTAATAAGATGCATCCAAAAGCATCAACCATAGTGGATAAGATGGGTTATAAAGGACATGGCTTGGGGCCGGAAGAAAAAGGAAGAAAAGAACCAATCAATCCCATCTCATACAAGTATAACAGAGGCTTTGGTTACACTCTAGTACCTAAGATCACTATTACTAGTGCCCCTTCAGATCCGCTTTGGATGTTGTAGACTCTGATGAAGAGGAATTTCAAGAAATGCCTTTTAAATACCAAGATGAAATCTTCTTTGACACCCATGTCAACACCATCACCCCCATAACCCCTTCTACTCCATATGAGCTTCAACTTGTCCATCTTGATCTTATAGACTGGGGCTAATGAGACAAACCTACTTTAGATGTATTTCCCAATGACAATGCTCTCATGACTCTTTTGACTATGCATAACTTGGAAGACTGTAACATAGTTCATGGGATACAATTGCATGAGAACGGATACTTTGTTAGTCAGGTCAATTCCCTTAGTCACAAAAAAGACAATAAAAGGAAAAACCATGATTCCTTAGGTGAAAAGCTCCTTGAGGCACCTATGGATGAGGGGAAAAGTAAAAGTAAAGGGCGTATCATGAAGTGAAAACCTGAATGAGGCACTTGAGGATGAGGGACTTGACCTCCCTACCATGGTCCCCTCACAACTAGAAAGGTCAAACCTACTTATAGAAGAAATAGACACTATCAACATGGGCACTAAAGACACTCCAAAGAACTTACTCATTGCTAAGTCTCTATTGGATCAAGAAAAATAAAACTTCATCAATTTTCTCACAAAAACAAAGATTAACCTTGCCTCGTCATATTCTGACATGCCAGACCTTGATCCAGACTTAGTAGTCCACAATTTTGCTATCCATCCAGATGCCAAACCTGTAAAGCAGAAATTACGCAAGATGCATCCACATATAGCACTCCTTGTCAAGATAGAACTTCAGAAGATGTTGGATGTTGGATTCATAAAACCAATAGATTGCTTGAGTGGGTATCCAACATTGTCCCTATCGAGAAAGCTACTAGGGGCATTTTAGTTTGCACAGATTTTCAAGATTTGAATAAATCATGCCCTAAGGATGATTTCTTGCTTCCCAACAGAGACATGATCATAGACCTCACAACGAGACATGAAATTTTGTCACTTATGGATCGATTTTCTGGATACAATCATATTAGAATAGCAAAAGAGGATCAACACAAAACAACATTCACAACACATTGTGGCACCTTTTATTATCAGGTCATGCATTTTGGTCGCAAGAACGCTGGAGCAACATATCAATGAGCAATGACAACCATCTTTCATGACCTCTTGCATAAAATCATGGAATATTATGTGGACGATCTCCTAGGAAAATCCAAGACAAAAAATGAGCATATCCCTATCCTAAGGTAGACCTTTGAGAGATTGGAAAAATATAAGTTGGGCCTAAACCCTAAGAAGTGCATCTTTGGTGTTACACCTTAGAAAATGTTGGGTTTCATGATTTCCCATAGAGGCATAGAAGTTGATCCTACAAAGGTGAAAGCTATTATGGAAATGCCTCCCCCAAAGACTCTCAGACAGTTGTGCGACTTTCAAGGGAAACTCCAATCCATCAAACACTTCATTTCACAGCTCACAAATAAATGTCACCCATTTGCACACTTAATCCGCAAAGATACCAATTTCAAATGGGATTTCTTGTGCTAGAAATCTTTTGAAAAACTCAAGGAATACCTAGCATCACTTCCCGTCCTTATGCCTCCTATTCCGGGACAACCACTCCTTTTGTATATATCAACAACCATAGTAGCACTGGGGGAATTATTGGCATAGATAGATGATCAGGGAAAAGAGAATGTCATTTAATACATCAGCCTCACTTTAGTAGGTTGTGAACTCAATTATACCCCTATTGAAAGGGCATGCTTAGCACTTGTCTTCAGGACACAGAAACTCTGGCACTACATGCTTAACAACAAAACCAAACTGATTACTAAGATTGATCCCCTCAAGTATCTCTTATCAAAGGCTGCTCTCACAAGGAGAACTGCTAAATGGGTCATGTTACTAAGTGAGTTTGACATTGAGTATGTAGATAGAAAAGCAATCAAAGGATAAGTGATAGAAGATCAACTAGCAGATGCTCCACTTCAAGGTCATCACCCTGTCCTCATAGAATTCCTAGATGAATCTGTAATGACTGTCACTAAATCCTCCACATGGAAATTTTATTTTGATGGTTCTTGCACGCAAAACGGATTAGGGGCAGACATATTGTTGATCACACCTCAAGGAGATTGCATCCCTAAATCATACAAGATAGCCTTTGCATGCACCAATAACACTACAAAATACAAGGCATTGATCACTGGACTCCATTTGGCTATCCAATGGAAGATATTAGAATTACATGTCTATGGTGATTCCCAACTTATCATTAAACAAGTCAACAAAAAGTATCAAACAAAAGATGACAAGCTTCTTCTTTATCGTAGTATGGTAGAAAGTCTAACGAAACACTTTACATCAATCAAGTTTGATAAAATCCCATGCACAAACAATAGAGTTGCAGATGTAATGGCCACTATTGGTTCTCTCCTTTAGATGTTGGCACATAGTCAAAAATTTGAGTTTTTGGTCGAGCAACTCTTCATATCAGCATACGATCTACCTGAGTCTAAAATGGTGTGTGTGTGTGTACTTGTTGGTCCCAAATCCCCTTGGTATCAAGAGACCTTCACCTACCTAAGAGACAACACCATCCCTCCCCACCTCACCAAAACCCAACAACAAACCTTCATCCATCGCTACGCCCGTTACACCATCCTTGGAGACACCCTATTCAGAAGGCATTTCAATGGTTCCCTCCTAAGGTTTTTAGACAAACAAGAGGCTGAATGGGCACTGTGTGAAGTGCATGGGGGTATTTGTGGGGCACACTCAAGTGGTCTCACTTTGGCTAAAAAGCTCTTGCAAACGGGATACTATTGGCCTACAATAAAAGAAGATGCATATGATTATATGAAGAAATGTACCCCTTGTTAGAAGCATGGTGACAAGATTCATGCTCCATCAAAAGATCTACAACTTTTTATCACACCATGGCCCTTCTCACAGTGGGGGCTCAATCTTATCTAGAAAATCCACACTACATCCTCTAATGGTCATAAATTCATCACCACCACCACTGAAAACTTCACCAAGTGGGTGGAGGCCATTCCCCTTACCCTTACTTTTACCACTGGGAACTAGATCTCTAAATTCATTTTGAATTACTTATTTTTCCACTATGGAATCCCCAAAGTCATCATCACGGATAATGGCAGACCCTTCAAAAATCAGGATGTTAAAGAGCTCAGGCAGAAGTTTGATATCCAACACCGCTTCTCCACCCCGTATTACCCGTAAGGTAATGGTCAAGCTGAGGCTTCTAATAAAACTCTAATCAAAATCCTTAAAAAGACAATCAATGAAGTTGGTCGTGATTGGCAACTCCAACTCCATCCCGCTCTGTGGGCTTATTGGACCTCCATCTACACACCCACAGGTGCCACTCGATATTCCCTTGTCTTTGGCTCTGAAGATGTCATTCCTCTTGAGATCGAGATCCCCTCCCTAAGGATATTGCTGCAAAATACCTCCCTGCTGAGGAATATAGAGTTGTTAGGCTACAAGAGCTAGAATTGCTGGATGAAAGGCATCTCAAAGCCTTAAACCATCTCCGAGTATACCAGAACCATTTATGGTTGAGCTAAAACAAGAAAGTCAGAACTCGAGAATTTGAAGTTGGTGATCTTGTCCATATGGAAAATCAAAGAAACCTTCAAGAAAGAGAAAAGAAAGGCAAGTTTGAGCCTAATTGGCTTGGACCTTATGTGATCACAACAAAGTATGGATCAAGTGCATATCAGTTGGCTACTCCCGAAGGTGGTCCCTTGGATGAGCCTATGAACATCACACACCTGAAGAGATTTTATGCCTAAACCTCAGAAGGTCACCAGTTGTCTAAAAAGCATAAAAATAAAAAAGCACAAAATTACAAAAAATTGAAAAAAAGCAAAAAAGTAAAGAAAATCAATTCGTCCATCAGTGAAAACCACTTTGTGGCGCTATGGGAAAGTACCTTGCTGAAAAACTGTTTGTAGGAATCAAGGTAAATAATCTATCCATTGTCTATCAAGTCAGACTCTATCTTCCCCACCCACCCACCTGATATCCACATTCCTTAAATCAAATATTCTGACATCTTTTGCACTTCCCTGCCTAACACCCAAGGATAGGAACATCTGTGCAGGATGTCATCTTGTGTTTTAAATTGAAGGCGGTGAATTGATATACATGGAGACAATCAATTAAAGTGTGTGAAATTAATTGACATGACTCAAGCAGTCAGATTCATTGTATGCTCTGATGTGACATGAGTCATTATATGACCTTTCATACTCCTCCACATTCCACCCTTCTCACCTATTTTTGGTTGCCTCCTTCATTGTTTAATCCATGCCACTACATAAACCTTCTCTCATAGCATCTGTCCCCCTTATCATTGTTGGTTGTCTCCTTCATTCTATCAAGAAAATTGATCCGATGACCCTGTCATCTCCCCACCAACAAAACAAAATAGAACAAGGTGCCCCTCGCCACCTTCATAGATGACACGATTGATTTTAGTATCCTCTGTAAAAGCCTACCCATTTTTCCCACAAAAATATCCTCAGCAAGCCGGTTATTCATTTCCTCCAGCATATGATGATGAGTCTCTGTCTGAATTATGAATAAGGATCAACCCATCAAAATCAACTTTCACCCCATCAAACTGATCTTTCATCCCATCAAACTGATCTTTCACCCATTACGCTGAGCCTAATATTGAGTCCTGAGCTTGAGATTCTTCTTGACTTGTGCATTATCCAAATATCCATCCATATGTACTCCATCAAGTCTTTGCAGTCAAGTACCACATCCGCATTCATGTGTCCACGACATCTGCTCAATTGCCTATTTTTATCCATCAGTCACTCCTGCCCATTGGGATGTATCCTTCCCCTATCCGTTAACCTATCCAAATCCTAAGTCCTACTCTTGGAAAGAGATGTCAGTTGGCCTTGTGCATTTTTCTCACATGATTTGGTCTGTTTGCTTTGATTTGTATCACTTTGTCCTATGATTTATCCTACTCATGGCTGCCAGGATCAATCTATATCTTGGTATATTATGGGTTGGGGCATTCTAGGGCATGTTTTTGTGGTATGGCATGTTTGAAGGTCTCTCTCGTACAAACCTATAGTCCTGTATCTACATCTATATGGTGTTTTCATGGCTATGTGCTAGAGATTCTTGTTTGTCTGAGAGTCAGTCCATGCCTTGGATTTTTCATAACATCCTGGTTCCTATAATCAGTGGTGTAGACTACCCTTGGAAAAATCAAAACTAGGTTTTGCTCTCCACATTTTTGCGCAACAACAAATCCCTTCCATTCTATCATCTACATTTTATCCCACCAATATGCATTTTTGAGACTTCAATTTATTCATTTTTATTAATTTCTTCTTATCCTATGTTGTACTATGGTTGGCACATTCAAAAAAATCACTTCATTATGCATTATTATCTAACATTAATTGCATTGTCCATTTAAGTTGCATAATCATTAGTTGCATTATCACTTTATTATCATCATAATCATTTTGTTCATTTAGTAGCATTTAGTTGCATTATTCATTGCAAACATGCAAACTGGTACATACAATCTTGACTATCTATGAAAATGTATCTATCATGCATATACAAAGGCGTCATGAAAATGACAAGAAATTTATCAACCTAAAAACTAACATTTATCATTACTCCAGCAGTACCAAGTCACATCTGCTATCAAATCCCTGGTCTATGAGTAAAGCAAATCATATATAAAAAAAAATGGACAAGTCCAAATCAAATCATTAAGCAAATATTTGATTACTATGTTAAATTAAAATGTAGAAAGTACTGCTATCCCATATTAATTTGTCCTCGACAATCTGTACTTGCAACAAGATGATTAGACGTTTTGGGTTGGGACTTTTTCATTATAGATTATCAATTTGGTCCCAAAAGGTGCAGCCTTAGGGATATCTTCTTCAGATCTCATCACATAAAAAATACAAAAACATGCACATGATATACACATCATCCACATGCATCTTGCATCCACAAACATGTTAGCACCATCATAGATAACATATGCATATAAAATCATGCAGCCTACACCCACAAACATGTCAACAACATTACATATCATATAACATATGCACATATAAACATCCGTCCTGCAAAACAGGTAAGTCAGATAGTATCCATCACATGCATCATATCAAATCATAATCATAATATCACTATCCATCATATAATAAAATAATAATCAAAGTCCATAAAAAATCCATAATAAAGTCCATACATGCATATATGCCACCAAAAATCATCTCATATATCAAAAATCAATAGGATGTTTCAATCATGGTACAATAATATTAATTCCTGAAGGGTCAAAATACAATGTCACATACAATAAGACTAACCCACACTCCCTATCTCCTCATCTCCATCTCCTCTCCTAGTCATACCTCTAGATGGTCCTACACCCCCTCTAGGTGGCCTCATAGCCATTGATCCCCCTGTCTACTGGCTCTGGGTTTTCCATTGACTCTGAGTCCTATGAGTTCGCACCCCTTGGTGTATGATGAAACTCTCTGATCCGCCGACACCACTCCATGGTACAAGCCTCTATAGTAGGTTGCCTCCCTCATTGATCTCTCCACCCTACCCATGTACTTGGTATACTCACTAAACACCTGCGAGAATCTTGTGGGCTCTAATAGTTGACGGGTTGCATCCTGCTCTACTCGCAACCTCCTTGTATCTGCCTCTGCTGCCCAACCAGGTGCGAAGAGCATCCATATCTCCATCCACCCTCTCTAGCTTCGTCCTCATTTTCCTGATGGCTCCCCCACTCCTAGCCTCATCTAAGAGCTAATTCATCTCATCCCTCTCCTCCCTTAGAGTTGCCACCTCTATATGAGCTACCTCCAATTTCTCCACCAGGTCATTTGCCTCCCTCCTCAGCCATGTAACCTCTATCTATAGGTTGTCTACCCTCACTCTCTCCACCTAGATATCCTCCTTTTCCCTCCTATACCTCTCCCTGGAAGCATCCAATCCTTGTAACTCATCCTCCAGGCTCCTAGCCCTTGCTCAAGCACCATCCCTCTCATTTATGACCCTGTCATACTCATCCCTTGGCACCCTATCCTCTGTTGCCCCCTGAACTTGTATCTGTACTGGTGCCCCATCAACTTGTGCCTGTATGTCTAGGATGTCCATTGGCTATTCACCACTATCCCCTCCCTCTCCCTCTCCTCCTCCTTCTACTGTTGCCCTTTCTATAGGACCCTCATCCTCTCCCCCTATGACTTCATCAATCGATGGTCATAGCTCATACTCCTCTAGAACTCTAGGAATATTGAGTCACATTGGAAATTGAGCCTCCCACCAGCCCATGTACACATCAGTCATGCCTGCATCATCTCCCACATCTCTCCACTCATCCCACACCTTAGTGGCTGCACCCTCCCAACTCACTCAAACCTCCAAAGGGCTGATATTCTACCCCCATGTCCCGGTCTCTCGAGTGATCCTTGGATATAACCGCTCAGGCTCCACTGTGTCCTAAATATCCCCAAACTACCGAGCCACCCAATGTGGCACATAGTGATCAATGACATGCATCGATCTACTGAATAACCACATCTCTGACTCTGCCCAGTGTAGCTGCCTGTCCTCTCTCCACCTCTCACAACCCAAATAGGGTCTCCAAGTGAAGAACCACAACTCATCAAAGACCCTCCTCCAAAACCATACCACCCCACGCCTGGTGTAATGGAGTAGTCTCCTATATCGGTCCACATATGGGAATCGTCGCCGCTTGTCTTGTACCCCCACTGGTCATGTCACTATGATATGCTCCCATACTTATACATGGAAGAGAGTCACTCATGTAGAAAGACTCTGATACTCTCAATACAAAACCAAATGCATGTCATGGTATAACTTCCCTAGCATAGCCGCTCCCCATGCATACTCCATGCAATCGTGTACCATATAATACACACACCTGCTCCATCATATCGGAAATCCATGACCACTGAGATCCAATAGCACTCATCCACTGATCACTCTGCAAATAACAAGCACTAAGCATGGAATATGCCTAATCCACATTGCCTGCCCAAGATGTAACCATGTCCTATCCATAGGCAACCTATCATACCCACACACCTAGTGAAGGTAGTATCATGGTGCGTCTAACCGGTACTCAAGAATAACACCGCGAATGGGGATCTTCAAGATCCTCTATATGTTTGACAGTGTGATGGTACCCTCTTCTATAGGCAGGTGAAAGGCACAAGTCATGTTGTTTCATCTCTCCAATAATGCAGTCATCATGGTTGTATGTGCCTTGATCCTCGACCATCGGTCGATGAAACCCAAGCCAACCATGCTCAATATCTCCCACTCATCTTCTCTCAATTGCCTGTATAGCCTCATGGTGGCCGACTAGTGCTCATGTGATGGGACTGGTCCTAGATCCTCCTATACCCAGTTAATCCACTACATTATCCCTCATATTCTATCCTAATCCTCTCTTATTCTAGCCAATTCTAACCTACAACCTACTCTCGAGGCATCTATGTGCTCTGTTGATCCCTTCAATACCTATTCCCCCTATCATTTTACCCCCCTCTATTCACCAAGTGCACACACTAATTCATTCAGGCGTGCACACTAAAACCGTGGTGTACACGATCCCCCTTTATTTACCCTAATATCACACACGCTCACTTTACACTCTCGCGCATGCGCTAACCTATGGTGGTGGCACTGAAATGATGATCAACACCTCCACTGCGTTACCTTGTTAAATCTTATTTCTAGCCCTAAAATTCACTCTAACCTACCAAATCACTGAGTGGGTCCAGGGTATGTATCGGTGGGCCATAGTAAGTTGGTCTCTCATGTCGTCAGACCCTCTCTGTGTTGTGCTCATGAACGGGAACACATTCCATCTCTCTCCAAGGGCTCTATGCTCTCTATTATCCAATAAGTGTGTGATAATGACCCTTCCTTGGGCCCCGTGGGCCTTATATGTGGCTCCTTATAGCCCTCTTTTCTCACTTTTCTCATCTTTCTTCCGCTTTCTTCACTTTGTCATATTTTTTATTTTTCTTCTCTCATGTGTCATTGTTCTTTTTTCAAGAATTTTTCCAACAATTTTCAAAAATTCTCGATTAAATTCTCAAGGGGGCATATACCACTCGCATTTTCACGCTGGGGCATTCTCTTCTTTTGTCTTTTACCCACTACTAATTTTTTCGCTGTGTAAAAGAGGGGCAAAATGTAGACATCCAAAATTAATTAAATTAAACATTTAATTAATTTTATCCTTTCTACATAATTAATTTATTTAATTATGCTAGTTTTTGTTCTTCTCAGTATTAATTAAATATAATCCTATCACTATAGTCTAGATTAGTCTAGATAATTGATTTATTTAAATAAATCAATTATTTGCTATTCTTCTAAGGTTATATAATTGTTTATTTCTTCTAAGATCTCCTTAGTTAATTAATGTAAATTAATTATCTAAATCAAGTGATTCCTACAAATCACTTTTCTAAATCCTCCATTACCTTAATTAGTTCTTCTAGAATCCTTCATAATCATGCTTAACATTATTCTTCAATTTTAAATTACCCCCTCATTCTATCTCCTCTTGTCAAATCCTCCTACAAATCCCACTTGTCCTCTAATCTCTCATTATCTCACCTAATCAGCCTCTTAATCATTTGCTAGTGGCTAATCCCCATGATTAGCTACTAAGTCAAATCATAGCCATAAATGGCTAAATCCACTTGTCCCCTCTTCACCTTCCACCTTAAATGCACCCAATTGTGTCATTTCAAGGATTTCAAAATTTCACATTCTCCTATGCCTCTCACCCTCCCAAGTAATTTTAAATTCTTTTTCTCATTCCCTTTCCCCATTCATTTTATTATTTAGGAATTTTTAATTCCTTTTTATTCCCCTAATGTTCTTGAGGATATCTTCCCCATGTACATTGTGGAGTGTGGAGACAAGAAATGAATTTATGGTAAATCTCTTGGTCTCCACACTTGTCACCTCATTTCTTCTCAATCCATGTGCTCGCTCTCCTTCAATCTCAACCCTCCATTTCCATTCAATCTTCATCGTCTAATCATCCTTTCTCAAATCTATAAATTGAGGTCTCCTCCCCTTCATTTTCCATCTCCAATCAAGTAATCTCATGTTGTCCACATAGCTCTAGAAATCCATCAAAAAACATCATCATTATAGGCAAAAAACCATAGCATCTATCATCTAGTCCCCTTTATCCATCATTTTTGTGCAACATTGGAGAGAAATCCACATCCCATCTTGGAGCCAATCCAATCAAGTGGAGCATTAGGGGTGCATTACACTTCATAAAAGGCTCAATCCAAGGAACAAGAGATTTTCTTCATGAAGGTATAATGGTATTTTTTATGTGTTTTATGTTTATTTTGATTTAATCTAACCATTAAACCTCTTGTGGATTTTTTCCCTTAGTTTAGAGGGAATGAGCCCTAGAAACCTAGAAAGGGGAGAGAGGGAGAGAGAGAGAGAGAGAGAGAGAGAGAGAGAGAGAGAGAGAGAGAGAGAGAGAGAGAGAGTAGGAGGGAGAGATGACAACCTAGATAATGGAGAGAGGGAATAGAGAGAGAAATTAGGGGAGGGAGATATATATGAGGTAATAACGAAGGGGGACATAAAGGGGGAGGGATAGACCTAGAGAGAGAGAGAGAGAGAGAGAGAGAGAGAGAGAGAGAGAGAGAGAGAGAGAGAGAGAGAGAGAGAGAGTGAGTATCAATATGGACAATACCCTCAACCCTTTGTACCTGAAACCATGTACCATCAATCTTGTACATGAAACTCCATGCCAGTACCCTCAACCCTAAACTCCATATCCTACACCCTATACCTAAAACCTATATCATACTCTCTATTTCCTAAACCCTATACAAGGGATGGAGAGGTGATGACTAAGAGAGGGGAGGAAGAGAGAAAATGAGAGAGATAATAACAAAGAGAAAGAAATGGATAAGGAGGGAGGGAAGAAGAGGTAGATAAGGAGTGACTAGGAGAGCTAGAGAGGGGATAGATATAAATGCAAGGGAGAGGGAGAAGTTTACAAAAAGAGAAAGAGAGGTAAGGAGGAAAGGAGATAGGTCAAGAGGGAGGTAAAGAAATAGAGAGTGAAGAGATATAATTCTTAGAGCCTAAGGAGAGAAGGAAATAACTTAGGGGAGAGATAGAGTGAGAGATATAAGAGGGGAAAGAGGTTTATAATGATATAGGGAGAGAGAGGAAGAGAGGTAAATATGGATTGAAGGAGAGAGAGGCTGGGAGGGAGAGATAGTGATCAAGAGAATGGAAAGAGGGGAGAGAAACAATAAGAGAGGGAGAGAGAATAAGAGAGAGGGAGTGAGCGAGGGATAGATATGGGGGTAAGGAGGGATGGTGAGTTAGAGAGAGGTAGAAAGAGGTCATAGAAAGAGTCATAGAGAGTGATCTATAGGACTAGAGTTTGGGGGAGATAAGGAGTGTGAGATAGAGAGTGAGAAAAAGATGATAAGAGCATGTTGATCATTGAAATGTGACTAAGTCTAAAATTCTATATGATCATCTAAACACTAGAATCTACATTATAACTCCTATAGAGTTGAAACCATTGTTAAACATCCTACCAATACATACATGAAATATAACTTAAAGTATAAGTCACATTTCAATATGACATATTGAAATGTGACTTGTACTTAAATGTTATATTTCATGTGTATATATTATTCTTTGGGGGTGGGTATAACTTGTACCCAAATTGGAAAATTTACGCATTCAAAAAACCTTCAACTCAACAATGTAGAACATTTGGCATGCACCAAATTTGGCACTTGCCAAATGCAAAAATCTTTTCACATTTGGGGATTTCCAAATAAAAACTCTCTTTTCACATTTGGGGAGCTCCGAATTTGGTGCTCTCCAAATGTGAAAAGTATTTTTATTGAATTTGGTGAGCACCAAATTGTTTGCATTGGATAATACCAACCCTTTGGGTTGGATTTGTCTTGGGCACCCAACATGAAGGTTTGGATAAACATTTAATGTCAATGACACATTTTTATGACAAGATAAAAAGTGGCACCTTTTTGGTACCACAACTTGGTGCATTTACCCTCTATCTTTACCAAGTTATATATCTCCCTATCTTTCCTTCTTTATATCCCCATATCTCCTCTCTCTATCCCTATCTCTCTCCCTCTCTCCCCCTCTCCCTATCACTCTCTTTTTATATCTCTCTAAATATATCTCCACTTTATTTCTCTTCCTCCCTCTCTATCTAATTATATATGTTTATCTCCCTCTATCTCTCTCTTCATATATCTATGTCACTCATATACACACACACTCCATATTTTTTCTTCCTTGTCTTTATCTCTCTATCTTTCCAATCTCTCTCTCTCTCTCTCTCTCTCTCTCTCTCTCTCTCTCTCTCTCTCTCTCTCTCTCTCTCTCTCTCTCTCTCTCTCTCTCTCTCTCTCTCTCTCTCTCTCTCTATCCCTACCAATTTTGATCCATCTCTCTCCCTCTCTCCGTATTGCTCCCCATTTATGTATCTTTTTAATTCTCCTCTATCCTCTCTCTATCTCCCTCCCTCATCCTCAATCTATATCATTATCTTCATATATCTCTCTTTCACTAACACACATACACTCCCTATTTCTCCTTCCATATCTCTATCTCTATATGTCTCTCACTCACACACACATACTCTCTATATTTACCACTCTATATATATCTCTCTATCTCCTCGGCTTTCTCTTCCTCTTTATTACTTGTCTCTATCACCTCCTTTGTCTCTCACTCTTTCCCCTTATCTCTATCTTCTCATATCTTTTTCTCCCTCTGTATATTTATCTCATTATATCTCTATATGCATCCCCATATCCCTCTCTATCTCTTTATATCTCCCTCTATAAATATCACCCACTATCTATATAGAAACATGAGCTTGTTGGTAATGGAGCTTGATTATCTTCTGGATTTAGAGGTTTTTTCTTGTTCATGTTTAGATCTCTTCATTTTGAAGCTATCACTTCTTCATCGATACCCTTATTTAACAAATACCATCATTTTCTATATATAATACTAGTTGATCTCCCTCCTCTCTCAATATCTTTTACTATCCCTCAACATCTCTCTATATCCCCCCCCCTCTCTCTCTCTCTCTTTGTGTGTGTGTGTATGTATATATGTATATATGTATGTATATATACATATATATATACATATACATATACATATACATATACAAATACATATACAAATATATATATATATACATATACATACATACATACACACATGCATGCATACATATATATTATATATATACATATATATGTATATATGTATATGTATATATACATACATATTATGTATATATATATACATATTATGTATATATATGTATGTATATATATGTATATATATATATATACATATATATATACATATCCATATATATACATACATATATATATATACATACATATACATACATACATATATATATACATAATATGTATATATGTATATATATATGTATATATATGTATATGTGTGTATATGTATATATGTATATATATGTATGTGTGTGTGTGTGTGTATATATATGTGTGTGTGTGTATGTATATATATGTGTGTGTATATATGTATATATATGTATATATAGATACACACATATAAATACACATATACACATATAAATACACACACACACACACACATACACACACACACACACACACACACACACACACACACACACACACACACACACACACACACACACACACACACACACATATACATATATATACATGCGAGGTAGGTAAATGGAAAACGTCAAAGCAATTAGAAATTAGGTAACCACAAACCCTAAATTGCAATGAAAAGAAATCCTATCACATTCAAAAAAGATATAAAGATAAATCACTTAAAACAAATATGAAAACCATAACAAAGTGCTTCCTCCATGAATCTCCATTGTTTCTCTTTTTCCTCCAAATATGTTGTGGGTCTCACCTACAAGTACAAAAGAGAACAAGAAAGAAAGATTGCAAGTGAATTTGACAACATGAGGATACTTGAGACGTGGTTAAGATTAATTGAAAAGAGAAGTCAATTAATAGACAAATTATCTCCAAAATTGATGAGCATTTGAAAAGGGAAACAAATTGGAAATTTAACATGATTATGACAAAATTATGACAAATTGAATGACCAATTTCATGACAAGTTGCTATGTGAAAATATGACAAATTGAGAGAAATTTGTGCTCATCAATTATGACATGATTGATAGGCAAAATAGCCACTTAATTTATGATAAATTACCCACAAAATTTTCTCATTGATTGAATGACAAATTGGAGAGAAAATATCTTTATTAATTATGACATGATTGAGCACAAAGAGAGGAGAAATTAGTGGAAGAAGTTAGGAGGGAATAATTAGTGGGATTCAAAATTCAAAAAATTAGCAAATTAGGTGGAAATTAGGAAAAATTAGAAATGAAGAAAATTAGGTGATATTAATTAATAAGTTCTCATTCATTAATTAATTCACAAAGAAGACATAATTAGCCAATTAAATGAAACATTTAATTGTGACAATAGGGACCTAGGATAAATGGATTTATTTAACCTAAAGGGAAATGTCGAATAGGATTAAATGATTAGATCATAAAACCCTAGGACATATATTAGAAATGAAAGGATAACAATTAGGTCATGACACAATTGAAGCCAAGAAAGATAAAGATTGAAATCAAAAGGACAAAATGACAAGAAATCAGCATTGACTAACTAATGAAGATCAATTAAAAAATGATAAGGATTGACAAAATGACCAAATTGATTGATGACAAAAGACAAAGGATCAATGACTAATCGATCAAAAATTGATAAAGATTTGATGATTGATTGAGACCGATGACAAATTGATCAAAGATTGATAAAAGGTCAGTTTTATGAAGGTTGAATGACACAAAAGACCAATGATGAAATCGGTCACAAATTGACAAAAGATTGATAGCTCAAGGATATAAGATGATCCAAATGACGATAGTTGATCGAAGATTGATTGAAATTGATAAAGAGCAAGGACAAAACCCTAATTTGACACCAATAAGGGTTGACGATGTTCAATTGACATGACAAGATGATTGACAATGATAAATATTGAGGACAAAACCCTAATTCGACATCAACTAGGATTGACGATGTCTAATTGATATGATAGGATTGATCACAATTAAAGATTCCAAGTCGAAGATGATTTCGATAAGACCTAATTGAAAATTGCAAGAAACACAATCGAAGAGGGAAGGAATGCAGAAGGATGACAAGATGTCGACAAGACCTAATTGAAAATTGCAAGAAATGCAATCGAAGAGGGAAGGAATGCAGAAGGAAGACAAGATGTTGACAAGTGATAAAGATCAAGTGTGTGATGTAAAAGAAATGTTAATAAGGTGCGAAAACCATAAAAGAAGGTCTCATGGACATGTTAAAGTATGACACCACATGCGTTGACCATTTTTAGATGCCTACATTTTTCCCGTCTTTGAGACAATGCGATTATGAGTGTTGTTTCAAAGAACAATCAAGATATATGCCCCAAAATATAATTAGGATAGATGTATGCCCCCTCGAGGAATTGGCTAGAAAAATTTAGAAAAGAGGCCAATTGATTGGCAATGACGACACGAAACCATTGGCACAAGCGAAATGCAAATCAAAGACCAGATGCAAAAGATACAAGCATTACAAAAGACTGTAGAAAGATGGCTATCATTCGAGTGGTGGACCACCTTAGAGAATTTGCACATAGCTATAGAAGACTAGAAGACAGAAGAGGATTGGGAAGGGCCTAAATAACCCATGTTTTACTTTTGGTCAATTGTACACACTTTTATGACATTCTGGGGGGTGTTTTAGGATAGGGACATGATAATTATGCATGTGTGAGCTAGATGCATGCTTGTGTGAGCTAGATCCGTGCTTGTGTGTTGTGCACAAGAATAGGTTCATGATGCACAAGCGCAAGTTGAGGCTACACAAGTGTAGAAGTGCCTAAAGATAGGTTCCAAGCGAGTCGTGCAAGCAGAAAAAAATGTCGATGAAGCCAATGGGGGTTCTAGGGAAAAGGGGACCTAAAACGGATAAAATAAGACATGAATGTACCCAATTTGCACATAGAACAAGGAAATGCAGACCATAGGAAGAAACCCTAAAAAAGGACAAAATGATGCCCCATTGTTGGACAGATACGTCGGACCATGGACCATGGACCATGGATAATAGGAGCTCCATCCTCAAGACAAGAGAAACATGATGAGGATAGAGGGAGCATACAATGATAGGGACATAGTTGCTCAGTATGATTTAGACATCCTTAAATTTGTACTCAGCCTATGAGCCATACCAAACTCAAACAGTCTGGTTTTGTACTCTGACACTTTTGATGATATATATGATATGATATGCAACTATGCATTTGTGCTTCTTAATATATGATGCCATGTGTGGATGATTTATGTACATTTTATATGATTCCATGAGTTAAATATGCACTTTTTTTGTATTTTTGCTCTTATATGATATTTAATGAATAATGATGTGATGCAAAGGCTCCATTTTTTTTGTTTTTGTAATGCAATAAAATGGATAATGATGATATGCAAATGTACTGACCAATGAATGCAGGATGCAAATGTTTTTGGGTGCATCAAAGTACTAGATCAAACTGACTGAAAGAACTGACAAAAGAAATGTTAGTAAGAAGAAATTAGACGAAGAAAATTTAATGATGAAGAAAAAATTGCTTTCACAAATGTAAAATAGTAGGTGAAAACCTTTATTTTGATATTGCAAAATGGATGCAGTGCACCATGGCAATGAAGGCTAGGGCAATAATGCAATCCCTTTGCATAAAACAGACACATCACAGATAAGGAGTGATTCAAAACATCCTAAGACAGGACGTGTGTCAAAGGTCAAGGTATATGTGTGGCATTCACAAAGTGAACGTACTTATCATAGACACCCAAGACATACATGCCCTAGAATGCTACAAAAAGCATTCCACAAATAGAAAACAAAAACCAAAAATGACCTTGAACCATCTCGACCACTCTAAATCACTCACTGACATCATCGAGTAGCATAAGAACATGATCAAAGATAAATCAATGAAAGATAAGACTCACCAATTCAAACAAGTCAAACAAATATCCTGATCTCCATTGCCAAAGTGATAGTGTTGTGTTGATAGGATGATCATGTTGTCTGGTTTCAGGGAATGCAATACCCCGTCTAAGATAGGACACAGTCTAGTTTCGAGTATACTACACCCTATATAAGACCCATGATAATGTTGACAAAGAACTGATAATGTTGATGTTGTTGATTGATAGGACAACTGGATCAGTTTGAATGCTTGGTTTGATGAACAGTTCATCTATTAAATCATGATTGCATTAAAACGCAGTATTTTATTCTGTTATTTGTTTGTTGTCTATGTAAATGTCTATCTATGTACAAGAGGGATAGTTTATTTGCAAAATGAAAGAAAAGCATTTTTTTTTGGATTTTTAGGGTTTTTGAACTTTTTAATTTTTTTTTGCTTTTTTCAGGACATTTTACGACATTTTTTATTTTTTTTCAAGACATTTTTTGATTTTTTTGTTTTATTTCAGGACATTTTGCAATTTTTTTTGTTTTATTTCAGGACGTTTTTCAATTTTTTGGATTTTTTCAGGACTTTATTTGATTTTTATGGATTTTTTCAAGACTTTATTTTCTTTTTTAGGGATTTTATGATTTTTGACCCCAGTGTTTAGAAAGGCAAGGAATTTGACAAATGGATAAATACGCTTGCTGAAATGTGGGTGGATAGAAAGAAGATAAAGACCATTTATTATGCAGACAAAGTAGATTCATTTGCCAAGGGTGATCTGCAATGGGATAAAGGATTGGATATGAAAATGTAAAGTAATGTCATGGCATGAGGGACATGTCAAGAGGTTATAAAAACATGTTTTGCATTTTACATCTTTATTTCGAATCAAGATTAACAGACAAAAAGGAGTGTATGGATGACGATAGGAAATCTTTAGGACAATCAAGATCAAAGGCGGATAAGGGATATGAATAAGATAAGGATGTGATAGGCTAAGGGATAATGACGAAAGGTTGCAATAAGCCAAGGAATGTGGATGAAAGGTTGTAATAAGCAAATGCATAAAGACCAAAAGCTGTGATAGACTAAAAGCTGCAAATAGGTTACATGACACTCATGAAGATCCTCAACCTTGTCAAGATCAAAGGTGGAAAAGGGAATATGGACATGAGATATTATAAGATAATGGAGGGTATGATAGGGGTACGATAGGATAATGGAGGGTAATAGGACATGATAGGATAATGAAGGGTGAAAGGATAATGAAGGTCAATAGGATAATGAAAGGCAAAAGGATAATGAAGGCCAATAAGATATGATAGGATAGTATAAATGAAACCTGCCCCCAAGTATGGTATGAAAGATGTTCATATATTACACATGACGCTTGTTTTCCATGTTTTCATCATGGTACTTGGCACCTATTTTCCAAGTTTTCACCAGAGGACGAATTATTTTTCTTGACTCTTTTTTTTTAAATTTTTTTTGTTTTTTTGTTTTTTGACTTGTAGCAAAAAATGGTCACCTAATAGGGGATGGAATAAGGACTCATTCATATTTTTGTTTGGATAGTAGCCTTGAAAAATGGACCATGACCATCAAGGTATGCTCAAAGACGTTGGTAGGATTATGACATGGAAATGAAATGGGACTAAGGCCAAGATTTATGCAAAAGAATTGGATCGGAGGAAAAGAAGGATGGAAAATATTCATTGGATAATGGATAGGATATTGGAATATTTGGGCTTGAGTGGATGGAAATGATGGCAAGATCAACATTGGCACACACCTTGAGGGGTGGTGGATTGATGGAGGAAAACTAGATTTTAGATATTGAGAAATAGATGGAGGACTGGCTATGGACTTTAGGACATAAGGACCCAAAATAGAGGAAGGATATTTTGGAGGAATACGTTTTGAAGGTTTGGATGGAAGAATAGTAATTTTGGATACCAAAATTGATTTTTCTTTAGACTGTGTGCTTCAAGGAGCCACTCGGGAATCCACATGGTTTTTTATTTTTCATGCTTTTGTGGTTCTTTGGAGTGCATTTCTTGCACAAGGGATTTAGGAACCCATATAGATTTTGAATTTTATTTTTGAGCATTAGGCCTTTGTGGCCTTTTGAATTTTTCTTTTTCTTTTTGGATCATATTTTGCTTTGTTTTTGACATGTCGATTAGACTAGACATGTTGATCCTTGAATACATGTGGATTGATAGACTTATGATTTTTATGCTTGGCATCCAAATTGCTTGGAGAAGGAAAGGAATGCATGGATGGATATAAGGTGCTCAAAGATGTGTGGCTTTGTTGATCTTGCATAAGGAATGAAGGGATATAAGGACCTAAAATAGATGGAAGGGATGAAGGGCTAGGCATATGTTTGGATTTGGGTTTAGTAGGGATACCAATGTCTTGAGGATGTCACTGAGGCCATGACCATTAATATTCTCTTTAAAATGGAGGGGTTCTTTCTTGTGAAGGTCTAACCCTTTGTCTTTATGAAAATTTTGACCCGTAGGATACACTTTTCTTTGGGAAGAAGAGGCAAGTCCATTATGTGGTGGATATGACATGATGGGATCATGAAGTGAATCAGACCGGACCAAAGTGGAGGAACCCATTGTGCATGTAGGGGGTTCTTAAACATATTGCACCAACATGTTAGGATCATGAGGGGGACTAGGATCAATCACAAGCTCTGCATGAGATGGAATGGGAGAAATAATGGGATCATCAAAGGAAATGAGGTCTTTGATTGTATATGGAGGATTAGGACATGAAGATGGAGGGATAAAGGAATCTTGTGGTGCATATGAAAGTGAAGGGATAATTTGATATTGACAAGGAGGATGACTGGATTCCTCTTTAAATGTGCTTTTCTCTTGACTTTCAATGGGATTATTAGGAAGAATGGAAAAGACATGGCTTGATATGTTGATTCGTATGATTTCTTATACTTAGACCTTGTTTCAATAGGCATGCCACTATGCAATATTTTTTTGGGGGGAATTTTGGATGATGGATGCAACTAATGCAATGTATGGAAGATGACAATGCAACTTATGTTTTTGACTTTTTGGATTTTGGGAATGCAATGCAACTAAGTGCAACTTAAATGATTGACAATTCAACTTACATTTTTGGACTTTTTAATTTTATGAAAATGACAATGCAACCTAGGGTGAAAATACAACCTATGTTTTTGTAGTTTTTAAAGGTTTTTGACAAACCTTTTTGGAATGCAAACCTAAAGACACAACCTTGGGAAATTGAAATGAAGTCAAGACCTTAGTTGACAAAAGGACAAAGCACAAAATGACAATAGGAAAAATGATAATGTCTCACCTATAGGCTTGGATACTAAGATAGGTTTGACAAATGATGTTGATAACAAAAGGATAAATTTTGGACAAGGTCAAGATTCCCTAACAACAACTTAGGGTTTAATCTACAGTTTTGAGTCTTTGAATTTTGAAAAAACTGAATTTTGAGACTATTATGCAAAAGGACAATGATTAATGACAAGGACCTAGGGTATGAACCCAAGATATGATGTGAAGATGTTTTATGACCTAAAGATATGAGATGACCTAAGGACATGAAATAGACCAAAGTTATGAAATGACCTAAGGATATGAAATGACTCAAGACTATTATGCAATGATATGAACTAATGCAAGAGAAGGATATGCAAGACAATAATATGACCTGAGTGAAGACCTAATTTTAGGATGATAATGATAATACAAGATGCAACCTAAGTGAAATATAGCTTAGGTATGACAATACAATGAAGAATTAGGGAAATTATTCTAAATATAAGTGCAAAATGGGGACACTAAAATGAAAATCAATGTCTATGTGTCTTAAGACCTAAGGTTGGACTATGCAAAGGCTAACCCTAAGTGACATAAATGTTGAAACAAGGATATCCAATATTTTGACAAGCCATGTTGAATTGCTAGATTAATACTTAGACAAAATGTGAACTCTTTGTTTGAACTTTGAAAAACCAAGGTTGTATATGACCACTTGTGATAATTGTTTTTAATTCAACCTTTAACAAGCATAGAAGACAAAATGTTTGTTTGAATTTGACCCAAAATACTCATGCACCTTCAACAACAAATCCTATGGTTGGCAAGGATAATAGTCATTGGCTCGCACTTGGTTTCCCAACTATGCCTACTCAAAGCGAATACTTAGATGTTGACCCCACTGGCTCTACTCCATGACACTCACTTCTCTAAGGCAGCCAAGAATCAGTTCCCATGAAAACACCCCATGGCGAACTTTGTATCTATATTATGAGCCATAAAAATGTGAGATGACATCAGAGGTCTGACCTCTTGTACCAATGACTAGAAAGTTTTTGGTCTCTAAACACAAAGGTTCTTAGTCAAGGAATCCGTTCAGGTGGTCATACATGTGACATTTTACATTCCGTTAAGGAAGGCCTCCCAGCCTATAGAGGTTGCTCTCTATAGGGTTTATGAGGAGTCATAACGTTGGTATGACATTCACAACACCGATTGCTTGCAACTTTTGTCACAAACACATTTGATTATAGTAGCTCAGAAGAGCTTGGCTTTAGCCTATTTCCACTTGGGTCATTCCCTCTCACCAATGCTTGTGTAGAGTACCAGGAAAATTGGGAGGTAGGCCCTCTAAAGGTAAAAATTTTTTTTGACCATTTGGTGGAATTGATTATGTGTTGCATTGATTTTTTATCATTGATACCAACACTAGTTGTTTGGATGCTTTACCGACACCCTTCTGATCCTGGTAGGTTGAGTAGTTTTTGGTTAACTTGGATCTGACATGATCAGGTAGGCTCTGGTATAGTTTGGTGATGGAAATGGCTTGTTCATGATACTCATGCTCATATTTGGTCAGTTGGTTTTGGTCTGGTGATTGGATGCTATCATGCTTGCTTAGAAGCTTGGTTTCTGGTTCCAACGAGGGTTTCATCGACAGAGCTTTTGATGAAGATATTTGATGAATTGCATAAGTGGTGTTGGTGCAACTTCTGGTGGAGTTTTAGGATGTTGTTGGTGATCATGTTTGAGACTCGGTGATTGGAGATCATTACTATAGCGTGTGGACCTATATTGGGTCTTGGTTGATCTAGGTTATGGATCAGCTTTAATGTAACGTGTGGATTGGTACTATTGATGTATTTCTGGGATTTCTTATGTGTTGGATATTATGTGTTTAGTCTAAGGCCGATATGGTTTATAATTATATAATTGGTTTATTATCTGGTGGCCAACCTAATTGTATATGGTCGAGGGTTTGTATATATAGATGTAAGATCTTATTGTAGATCATCATGGTTATTGTTAGAGGTCATGATCAAGGAATGTAATGTGTGAATAATGTAATACCATTTAGGTAGAGGAGTTGGTCGATCATTGGAGATTGAATTGGGTTTATGTAAGAGGATTTAGTCCTTCAGCATTGAGCTTAACCAAAATTGTACTCAGGCATAGGAGATGCTATCTTTTGCAGTTCAACACTTCTTTGGATTGTAGTATGGATTTATATGTAGTCATTGAGGCTCCTTTTGTGATGAGTAGTGCGCTCTAGGTTGTTGACCTTCCTACAAGTGTAGGCCCCTCCATTGTAATTCACATACTTACTACAGAAGTATTATCTGACTGTGGGTAGGCTTCGCATCATGGTTTTTCCCTTTACCGGGTTTTCCACATACAAATCTTGGAGTCATGTGGATGGTGTTTATTCTATGATTATTGTCTATGCTTAATTGGTTTATTTGTTATTCTGGTATTAAATTTTAAATTTGTAATGGTTTCGGTAATCTGTGACAACTGATTCACCCCCCCACCTCTTAGTTGTCTTTCAGTTATTTGAACTGTCTAACAATTGGTATCAGAGCTTTGGTCCTCTCTGTAGAAAGCTTAACCGCTTGAGGAAGATCCTATAGCATCTAATAGTTCAAGTTCATCCAGTTCTTCTGGAGATATCTTTCGAAGGGATATTATGAGGCTTGATGGACCAAATTACACAATATGGAAGATTCAAATGAAAAGTCATCTGAGGTGTCTTGGCAAGGAGATTTGGGAGATCACACAAAATGGTTTCACACCCTATAATCTGGAATCTGGCAATCCTCTTCTGGCAAACCTAGACAAGGAGCTTGAGAATGATTGTAGAGAAAGAGAAGCCCTCGTGTGCGCACTTTTTGATCAACAAATAATGGGATTAACCGACAAATCATCTAGAATGGCTAAATGGGATAAGTTGGAGACTCTTAATGAAGGTGACCCTACAGTGAAGATTGCTAAACTTGATGGTTACTAGGTGAGATATGAAAACTTGAAGATGGAAGAAGATGAAAGGATAACTGCATTCATGCAAAGGGTAAATGAGATTGTTATGGGAATTCAATGTTGTGGTGGAACTCTGAGTGAAGATGAAATTGTTTCTAAAGTCCTAAGAGCCCTACCATCAGCTTACAAAATTAAGGCTATTGCTATTAATAAGTTGAGAATAATGGATAATACATCCATCAACAAAGATACTTTGGTTGGGAAACTATCTTCTTTTGAGCTTGAAGAATTTGGACCTTCTAGAGCTATGAAGTCTGAACCTGCTTTTCATGCATCTACATCTGCAACCGGTAAGCAAGACTGGAAAGATTTGTATGCAAAGGAATTGGAAGATATGAAGAGAGAAGATGACAAGTTTGAGAAACTTAGCCTAACCTTGGATATGAGATCCAGTATATGATGAATACTAAGAGGGGGGGGAGGTGAATTAGTATGCCAAAAATTACTATACTTAAACACTTTACTAGACTACCAGTAAACCAGTAAAACAGTTTAGCAAACAAACCTTTTAGCACACATGCAAACCAAATAGCAAATAATGCATTCACCCATAGAAGCACAAACACCATAACACAAGATATTTTGATGTGGAAACCCAAATAGGAAAAACCGCGATGAGATGGAACTCACAAGTAACTATCTACAGAATAGGAACCAGATCAGTTAAGGTCATACAATGTTCTTTACCAGAACAGATCCTGTTAGGAATCTCAATCTCTATTAGGATATAAGTCTGATTAAAGATTACCTTGCTAGAGGATTTTAGATCCACATATGTGAACCACCTTGTTAGAGGATTTACAAATGGCTTTTGGGCCTACCCGGTTAAGGGCTTCAAACTTGTCGAGGATGTGAGTAATCAACAAGTGAATGATCTAGAAAATAGCACAGATTGCTTGGTTAGATCATTGATAGCTCATTCCTAATGCATTCCAGCATTACTTCAGTCTTCCACACATTCACACTCTGCCTCTTCTCATAGACCTAAACTTATCTTCTGTATTTTCACTTACAAAAACTCATCAACCACCTTAAACCCTCGCAACAACCTAAAACCCTAGACATGATGTCCTTATAAAGGAATTTGATTTCATGTCAATCCAATAGGATTACAATACAATTTCCTAGGTTCAATGCATCTAGACATATTCTGTAACACGACACAAAAAGCACCGTTAAAGTGTCGGCACCGCCAAACAATCAGTGGATGGTAACTCATCACAAAATGTCGGTTGGTAACTCATCACATAGTATTATCGGTTCATACAAAATACTGGTTAAACCAAAATACCGATTGCTGATTTGACAAAATGAAGATTGGGAAATATGAGTTGTGCCGCTTTGTTCCTTCGTACCGCTTGAGATCCTTGAACCGCTTGGGGTCTTCATACCGCTTCAGATCGGTAAACACTTTTTGCAAAACACCGATAGTCTAAAGACTATAATACATCATACCGGTTGGAACAAATACTGGTTGATCTTTAACTTATACATAGAAAAAGTGATCTCAAATCAAGTGTGTGTCCATTAATGACAATCATAGCATCAATCATCAAAAATGCCAACAATCTCCCCCTTTGGCATTGATGGCAACACTTAGGAAAATTTTGACATCTAAGTGTTTTACAACAAAAATATGCCATAATCAAAATTACTCCCCCTAAGCATATACACTATCCCTTTTGTAGAAAATACAATGTATACTACTCCTTAACAAAAATAACTTGAAAGTATACATCAAAACATTCAAAATTTATACTTCTCCCCCTTTCCAAACAATGACAAAAAAAAATATTATAGACCAACCGTTGTTTCATTAGTATTAAAAGAATAAGTGTTTATGACAGTAAAGAGTAAAACTTGTCAAAAACTGATTTGAAGTCCTACAAAAGTTGCTTCATGGATAAGGACCATGAGTCAAGTAGGGATGTAGCCACCTCTTTCTCTGTCTGCATCTAGGAGACTTGTTCTTCCATGGCATCGAGCATGCTCATCTCTTGAGTGACCGTTAGGGCATCAAGATTTAGGTAGCACTTCTGGAGAATTTGCAGTCTTGGCAGTAGGACCAGTTGAAGTTCCTATAAATTTCATGTCTGGTTGTTTATCTCTGCCTCTAGTCTTCCAGACTGTAGTTGAAGCCAGTGAACAGTTTGACCATATGTGGAAAAGCAATCATATGGCATCTTGAAGGTGCTAATAAATGACTGCATATCAGATTGTAGTTTGTTCTTCTGAATGAGCACATCATCACAGAATAAATGAGGTTGGAAAATCTTGCTAAGTAGAAGATTTCCCTCATTCATTGCATCTCTAATGGCCTTTTGTGCCTTCTGGAGATCAGACCAGAGCTCTGTTAGCTTTTTCACCTGGGCAGTGTCCAGAGCCTTTTGATGTACCTTCTTGGCATTTCCTTCTGTGACTTCTTCCAGGCTTTGTACCTGGTCTTCTACAGCTGAGCATAGGAGCTTCAATTGTGCAAGTGAGGAATCAGTACTAGGAAGGTTCATACCGAGTATCAAACTGGTAAGTGTTTCCACCGCAGTTTGGATAACATCTTCCTCCTTTTTCCTCCTTAGAGCATCCAATCGCTCTTGAGCGAGCTTAATGCTCTGCAACACCTCTGATTCATTTGTAGAATGGAGATCAATAGGACTGGTAATTGTAGCCGGTTTGGCCTGACTACCGGTTGCCATTAGAGTCTCCACCTGTGTGCTCTTTTTCACTGCTTCCTTGCCCTTTTCTTTTTGCTGGTCTTCTTGAGCCTTCCTCTGCTCCTCTTCTTCTTTCTTTCTTTTCTCTTCTTCTTGTTTCTTCTCTTCATCTTGTCACTTCTTCTCTTCTTCATCCTTCTTCTTCTCCTCTTCCTTCTTCCTATTTTCCTCTTCCTGTTTCTTCTCTTCCTCTTTCCACTTCTCCTCTTCTTTCTTTTCCTCTTCCTTCTTCTTCCTCTCTTCCTCTTGTTTCTTGTTTTCCTTTTCTTTTCTATTCTTCTCCTCTTCTTTTCTTTTATCCTCTTCCTATTTCTTCTTTTTCTCCTCTTTTCTCTTATCCTCTTCCTCTTTCTCCTTTTTCTCCTCTTTTCTCTTATCATCTTCCTCTTTCTTCTTTTTCTCCTCTTTTCTCTTATCCACTTCCTCTTTCCTCTTTTCCTCTTCTTTTCTCTTATCCTCTTCATCTGTCTGTTTCTTCTTTTTAGCTTTTTGTTGCTTATTTTATTCTAATGCCTTCTTTTCCTATCCTGTTCCTTCTGATGGTGCATCTTGAGTAACATTATCACCATCTAAGGTGTCTACATCAATGGGGTCCATTTGTTCTGTGACCGGTTCTTCTTCACTATCATACACCTCATCCGGTTTGCTAGTTTCCGGTTCTTGCTCAACTTTTATGTTGGCTTCAGCCACTTGATGCATCTTAAGAGCTTCTTGAGCATGAGTATGTGTATTCTTGATCACTTCTTGTCCCTTTCCTTCCAGTAACAGGAGTCTTCTTCTTCTCATGAAGAATAGGCCTTTGTATTTATTCATAACTTCGAAAAGTTCTGAATTTGATACATTAGGAAAATGTCGAGCAAATATTTTCTCCCTCATTTCCTATTCCTTTTCTATGGCAATGTGCCATTTATTGTCTATAGATTTATACAAAGAATTCGGTGTCTCAGATCTAATTTATGAAGGCGACCGGTCATTATCACATAAATACTTAATGTTTTCCTATTCAACTGCTTCCTTTTCATCATCATTGAAATCATCAAAACAATCAATTAAATCATTCAACACTTTTCTCCTAATATTCTTTATAGTTCTTTGACAATGTGTCAAAGGTTTGTAAGAAGAAATGTCAATATTTACTAGTGCAGATGATGCCAGTTCATTCTTTGTCTTTTTCTTTGTTTGCCTAGTCTTCTTCTTAAGCGGTTCTTCTGACATAGTTTCTTCTGAGTCAGGTGTATTTCTTTTTGTCTTCCGCTTCCTCTCGAAGACTTTTGTAGGTGCTGCTTTCAGTTTCTTCTTAACTGGTGACTGCTTGGTCACTTTGGGACTGGCTGCAGTAACTGGTGCCGATGCTGAAGGCATTGCCTTTCCTTTCTTTTTAGAGGGTTCTACAACTGGTGCAACCCTTTCCAAATAGGTGTCGGTTCTCTTTGCCTTAGGATCAAGGGGTGAGGCGATTAGGGTAAAAGCATACCCGTCCAGCATATCATTAATTACCTCATAGCCCATAGGCTCTACTTCTTCCCGCCTAGGCTCAACGGCCTCCATTAAGCATTCATCCACTTTGATGGTGAAGCAGATGTCTTCATCATACTTTTTGACTAAATCATTGGATATTCTTATACTTTGGCTCATCTTACATCTAAACTCATCAAAGTATTTGTTCAATACTTCCGAATAGCTGGTTCCAACCGCTTGTAAGCTCTCCTTGATTTGTTTTGTCATCGGTTGGTCGGCAGACCATTGAATATCACCTACTCCTAGAAAGTATCCTTGAAAGTAAAAGAACAACCCAACCGGTAGTTGTCCGAACTTGAATCTCAGTGCATTGTCCTATTTGATTGACTTAAGATTCAACATAAGTTGTCTTTGCATACAGGTGCACAAATCAGACGATGCATCCTCCTTGATCATCTTGTAAGCGGCATTTACCACTGCAGCAAAGATAGAATTAATTCTGCTAGCAGAGAACATCTGGTAACCTATCACCATGCAGGCATACTTGACCGGATCGTCCTTGATTGAGTTGATGGTCATGCCATGTGAGTCGCTCATTGAACCGGTGAGCTTGGACATTTCAGTCTTGCTGACCTTCCTTAGGGCTGGCACTTCCCCTGTATTGCAGAAATTGGTGATGGCATGAATCACTTTCGGTGTGATATCATGTGTCTCCTCTAGGTACATCTTGTCACTATGTACCCTACTTAGAATAATGCGAATGTGATCATCCAAAAATTCTTCAAGAAAGTAAACTGCATTTTGGAGTTTCTTCTTTTCCAAAATGTTGAATTTTGGTTTATTCTTCTTATCCTTTCCACAGAATAAGCTCAGCTAGGAATGGATGACAAGAGACCCTAGGTCTTTGATTTTGCAGTCTATGTAATCAGAAATCCCTTCTTCTACTATAACACCAACCGGTACTTGAGACAAGGCATTATATTTTGACTTTCATTATATGAAGTTCATAGAATCAACAATTGCACTAGAACTATCATGAGATGCGGAAGCCATGATAAACAAAGAATTATGAGAAATACCTTCGCAAATTGAAATTTAGGGCTTCGCAATTTGAACTTCGCTTGACACTCCTTCGGTTGCAGAAATGTCTCTTTACGTTCTTCACTCCTTCAATAGATGATAGCTTTAGATTCTTCTCTAGATTTTGATAAACTCTTTGAATCGCAATGTAAATTGCTTTCCTTCGCTCTGCACTTGAAAAACTTCTTCGCTCAAAAAATGATAAGTGAGAAATGATTTCAAGATTCCTTTTAAACAGGTTCTCCACCTACCATAATAAATGCTCCAATATTAGGGCGTAAACCCTAATTTGCCTTTTACCATTTCTGGTCTTCTGCTGACTGACAGGTATCTCATACCAGTTAAGGTCTTTTACTGGTGTAAACCGAGGGTTCGAAGTATTTCGCTATTTGCTCCCCCTAAGCGTTTATGATGCTTAGTTTGTCGGTTTCGTGATTTCCACACTAGGTGCAGAAACCGGTTCTTCTTGCAACAACGTTGGTTTCTTTTTCCAGGTTTTGTTCATATCCGCTTGAACAATTTCAATATCAATCTTTACATCTGGAGTGACCAGTATGTCATCTGATATGTTCTTTCTTGTTCTGCAGAATCTAGCAATGTGACCCAGTTTGTTGCAATGATAGTAGACCATTCCAGGTTCTCTCCAAGGTCCATTATTCATGTTACCATTCTTCCTCCTGCATGTTGCAGTAGTGTGACCATGACAATGACAGATCAAACAGTTTTCTCTCTATCCGGTTGTCGCTTGATAGCTACCGCTTCCTGACTGATGATTAAAGGCATTAAACCGGTTGTGATTCCGGTTCACAAAAGGTTCCGGACCAACTCCTTGAGTCCTTTGAGGATATCTTCCAATGTTGTTCATAACAGACTTGCATTCAGATGATCTATGCCCAAACTTGTTGCATGCATAACAATTACCATTGAACTTATTGGATCTAGGTACATTGTTTATAAAGTAAGGAAAATTATTGTAGGCTTTGCTCCTACACATATTGGCAATATGTCCTTTAAGATAGTTAAATCAAATAGGTTTAAACTTTTGCTTACCTTTATCCTTTGATGCCAGTTGCTTCTTCGATGCTATAGCATTAGCACCAGAGGTCTCACCTTCCTCATGATTAGAATAAACAAGTCCATCAGTATTCTTGACAGGTTTGGCAGATTCAAGCTTTTGCTCTAGCTTAATAGTACTCTTGTTGAACTTAGCAAGTATTTCCTTTGACTCAGAGAGTTCTTTGGAAATAGCAACATTTGTTTCCATCAAGTTTGCATTCTCAGAGACGGTCATGTTCAGTTCTCCTTGCATGTCTTCCTTTTCCACTTTGCTCACATGGAGTTGAGCAGTTAGGGAACTAACCTCTTGCTTCAACTTGGAGATTTCATGATCTTTGTCTTTTACCAGATCTTCAGCGTTCCTCCGGTTCTCAAGCTCTTGGTACATTCGAATAGTCAGTCCTTCCAACTCTTTTCTCAGGTTGGAATTGGATTCATTTAGCTTTTCTACTTCTTGAATCAAGGCTTCCATGTCCGCTTCATCAGAAGAACTATTTTTAGATAGCTCCATCAGTTTTTTAGCATGTTCTCTCCTTTTTGCCTGAGAGGCCTTATATTTGACCATAAGATCATCATAGGCTGGCTCAGACTGAGTGAGCTGATGAGTAAGTTCCCTCATAGTGTATTCCCCCATATCTCTTTCCAAGTGGTTAGACTTATAGAAAGGTTGGCTCTGATACCAATTGATGAATACTAAGAGGGGGGGGTGAATTAGTATGCCAAAAATTACTATACTTAAACACTTTACTAGACTACCAGTAAACCAGTAAAATAGTTTAACAAACAAACTGGTTAGCACACATGCAAACCAAATAGAAAATAATGCATTCATCCACAGAAGCACAAACACCATAACACAAGAGATTTTGACGTGGAAACCCAAATGGGAAAAACCATGATGAGATGGAACTCACAAGTAACTATCTACAGAATAGGAACCAGACTGGTTAAGGTCAGACCAGTTAAGGTCATACAATGTTCTTTACCAGAATAGATCCTGTTAGGAATCTCAATCTCTGTTAGGAGATAAGTTCGATTAAAGACTACCTTGCTAGAGGATTTTAGAACTACATATGTGAACCACCTTGTTAGAGGATTTACAAAAGGCTTTTGGGCCTACCCGGTTAAGGGCTTCAAACTTGTCGAGGATGTGAGTAATCAACAAGTGAGTGATCTAGCAAATAGCATAGATTGCTTGGTTAGATCCTTGATAGCACGTTCCTAATGCATTCTAGCATTACTTCAGTCACACTCTGCCTCTTCTCGTAGACCTAAACTTCTCTTATGTATTTGCCCTTACAAAAACTCATCAACCACCTTAAACCCTCGCAACATCTTAAAACGCTAGACATGATGTCCTTATAAAGGAATCTAATTTCATGTTGGTCCAATAGGATTACAATACAATTTCCTAGGTTCAATGCATCTAGACATATTCTGTAACACGACACAAAAAGCACCATTAAAGTGTCGGCACCACCAAACAATTGGTGGATGGTAACTCATCACAAAATGCTGGTTGATAACTCATCACAGAGTATTACTGGTTCATATAAAATACCGATTAAAGAAAAATACCAGTTGCTAGTTTGACAAAATGAAAACTAGGAAATATGAGTTGTGTCGCTTCGTTGCTTCATGCCGCTTGAGATCCTCGAACCGCTTGGGGTCTTGATACCACTTCAAATCGGTAAACACTTTCTGCAAAACACCGATAGTCCAAAGACTATAATACATCATACCAGTTGGAACAAATACCGGTTGAGCTTTAAATTATACATACAAAAAGTGATCTCAAATCAAGTGTGTGTCCATCGATGACAATCACAGCATCAATCACCAAAAATGCCAACAGTATAAGTACAAGAAAAACATAGACAAATCATGCTACATAGCGGATGAGGAAGGCATTACTGATTCTGATGATGAACTGAGAGAAGACTTTGCTGCTGGTTCTGGCAATGGGAAGGAATGGGTGTTCCTGGCTATCAAGGAAGATGATCCAACACTAGAAGAGAAAGTACTTGCTGCTAAAATTGAAGACAAGAATGAATGGGTAATTGATAGCAGTTGTTCACATCATATGACTAGAGATAAAGGGAATTTTTTGTCTTTGCAAGAATTTGATGGTGGTATAGTTAGATTTGGAGATGACAAACAATGTATGATCAAAGTAAAAGGAACTATATCATTGGATGGTAAGAACAATATTGACAATGTTTATTATGTTGAAGGTTTGAGGCATAATCTTTTGAGTATAGGACAATTGGTAGACAAGGGATTTCAATTATAGTTCAAGGATGGAAAATGCAAAATCTTTACCAGATCTGGTTTGGAGATTGCAACCGGTACTCAGACAAAAGGTAATATATTTCATTTGAACTCTAGTGAGAAAACAAGTTTGATTACACATATTGATGAGAGTTGGCTATGACATAAAAGTCTCTGTCATGTGAATTTTGATTGCATTGTGAAGATCAGCTCAACTAAGGCAGTTAGAGATATACCTAAGATTATGAAGCCCTACAATCCGGTATGTAAGGAATGTCAAATGGGTAAACATGTCAGAACCTCTTTTAGGAGTATACAAGATAAATCAAATGATATTCTTGATCTTATTCATACTGATTTGTTGGGCCCTGATAGAGTCAAAAGTTTTCAAGGTGATAGATATTTCATGCTAATCATTGATAATTATTCTAGAATGTTGTGGGTTACTTGAAAAGTTTAAAATCTTTAAGGATAAAGTGGAAACTGGGACATGATTGAAGATTAAATGCTTGAGGTTAGATCATGGTGAAGAATTCACATCCGATGAGTTTACTAACTTTTGTGAGAATCATGGTATAAGAAGACAATTTTCTACTCCCCGGACACCTCAACAGAATGGGTTTGTGGAAAGGAAGAACATAACTATCTTGGATGTTGCTAGAACAATGATGATGGAAGCTAGTCTACCTCATATCTACTGGAGAGAAGCACTAAGAATAGCAGTTTATACAAAGGAGAAACCGATAAGATACCTTATGAATTATGGTTTGGAAATACACCTACAATTAAGTATTTCAGAATTTTTAGTAGTAAATGTTATATCATGAGAGATGATATTTTTGGGAAATTTGATCCTAGATGTGATGAAGGCATATTTATTGGTTATTCTAATGAAAGCAAATCATATAGATGTTATAACAAGAGATTGTAGAGAATTGTGGAGAGTGCTAATGTCAAAGTAGATGAGCTGAACATAAGTCAAATTAGAGTTTATCAGAAGGAACCGATAGTGGAAATGATTATATCTGAACCGGTAGAACCTTTACTGGAACAGAGTGTTGAACTAGTTACTCCGACAGTATCAGAGAATTCTATAGTAACTGAAGAACAGGGAAGAGGAATAGAAAGTCAAAAAACTCCTAGGTATGTGAGATTGAATCATTCAAAAGATCAGATCATTGGGGATAAGAGTAATGGAGTGATGACAAGAAGAAGACTGGAAACTAATAAGGTATGTTTAATTTCACAAGTTGAACCGGTATCAGTAATTGAGGCATGTAAAGATGAATATTGATTGAAAGCTATGGAAAAAGACTTAGATTAGATTGAGAAAAATAACACATGGACCTTGGTTCCCTGACCTAAAAATAAAATGTTATTGGAACTAAATGGGTTTTTAGGAACAAATTGAATGAGGATGGTCAAGTTATAAGTAATAAGGCTAGATTGGTTTGTAAAGGATATTCTCAGAAGGAAGGAATTGATTATGGATGGACTTTTGCACCTGTAGCTAGGATTGAAGCTGTAAGATTATTTCTTGGCTATGTTGCTTATAAAAACTACAAGGTTTATCAGATGGATGTTAAATGTGTTTGAATGGGGATCTTGATGAGGAAGTTTATATTGAGAAACTTGATGGTTTTTCACTATCAAATGATACAAATATGGTTTGCAGGGTAAGGAAAGCTTTATATGGATTGAAACAAGCACCTAGAGCTTGGTATGCAAGGTTGGATAAATATCTTTTAAAGATTGGTTTTACTAAGGGCAGTGCTGACAGTAATTTATATTATAAGATCAATGATGATGTTATAATTATAATTCATCTCGCTACCCCCCTAGTCAGTGAGGCGTTCAACTTGCCCTCAAGATTCCTGACAAGGCTTTCTCCTGCCTTCCGTGGATCTGGGTATATCTGGCGTTTGTAGCGGGCATTGATAGATCGATATATTGGCGCAATGACAAACATACCTAAAGTAACTAGTATTAGAGCCTTGGGTCATGAGTTAGAATCCCATAGGTCTCATTGAGGAGGGATTGTAAGTTGTCTCGCTGCCCCCCTAGTCAGTGAGGCATTCAACTTGCCCTCGGGATTCATGATAAGGCTTTCTCTCGCCTCCTATGGATCTGGGTATATATGGCGTTTGTAGCAAGCATTAATAGCTCGAGCTTTTTGTGCAATGACAAACATACCTAAATTAACTCTACCCTATTCAATCTTGTCCTCGATGCTCTGCTCTTTACTGGTACTATACTCTGTCGGTTCTATGTCTGCCTTCTCTGCAACTTCCTTCACTTATGCTCTACCAGTATGGACACTACCGGTTCTGCACTGCTACCGGTTGAACACTTCAACTTGGTTCTCCCTCACACTCAATATCTTCTCAGATACTCATTGAGTACTTGACTGATTTTCTCTCACATGTAGAAGTGACACTCAATCACTTTGCAGTAGCACTATCTTCTTTTGTTGAGAAACACTTCATAATATCTTTGGCTTGCATATTTATAGCCTGGTTTTTCCCACCAAAAGCCAATTCAAATATCAGGCAATTAGGGTTTCCTCATCAACCTTGAGGCAAACCAAATCCAATCAGATCTTGTCCAATCTGATCTCCCAGACATCAAATTGTACATCTCTACCATTAACACACCTTCCAATACATGTCTTCTAATCTTAGCAATCACAACCTCGTCTCTCGACCTGCCTCTATCAAAATGCCATTAATGTTTCTACTTTTTCCTTCTCGAGGTCTTCTCACAATCTAATCTTCTTGCTTAGATCTAAGTGCCAACAACTCCTTGATTTGTCTCTATTGCTCATTCTTCCTCGATCCTCACTCTTCTGATCTGATCCACAAATCATAGGATTCATATTAAGTGCACGCTTGTAGAGGCAACTATCTCTGCATGACACTCGATCGACCTCTACATGCTTGCCACTTCATCTCCACATGGCTTCCATGTTGGCATCCTCCTCTACTTGAACAACTATGTCGGTATGGATTGGATCACCGACCAATTCCATTATTGGGTTCATCTACTGGTATACTAACCCTGTTGGTTAAACCCTAAAACCGGTTTGTCATCAACCTTGAATTCTGCTTCTCTTCTGGTGAACTGCTCAATCGGTCAGCACTCTTGCTAACCTGTCTTAAGAACAACTTCATCAGATGGGGATTCTTCTTCATCTGCACCTTGTCCATATTACCGGTGGACTTACATACCGGTAAACACTCTTGATGACACCATGTCAAAAACCTTCCACAGACTCCATCTTCAATCTAGTCATTTTCCTGTGTCTGGATCTTCTTAGTCATGCCTTCTCCTTGATCAGCTTGAATCATATCTAAACCAATTTGTCAAGAAGCCAAACCCCAACAACCTTCAACTATATCGACATCCCAACATGCCTTCTCTATTGGTCAGTGTATATCCCTGATTTCATGCACTTAAAGCATTCCTTTGTTTCATCAGTAGATCTGGTGTGAGCCTTCAAGCACTTGCCTTTACCTCTTCTTCCTTATCTCACAGAACTATAATACACATTATGCATAATAGGAGATAAGCTCCACTTACCGGTGGAGTAACACCTTGTCTTCTGCATCCTGCAATGCACTCATGTGACTTCCTTGTTTGTGCAACACATCTTCAAATAGGCACATGTGATCCGGTGTGGGCGCATTCACTATCAGTCATTGCTTCTCATGATGATTGCATCTTCATCTGGTGGGAGTCCTACTGTTCTGCAACCTCGTAGCATATCTGTGACTAGTTCATTCTTTTCCTCTAGTGTTGATGTGATTTAGGCAACATTCTACCTCTTCATCACAAACAACATCTAAGAACCTTGCTCATCCTACTTGTACACTAGTCATGACCTTTGCAGGCTGACAACCACTCACTTGGTTGATCTGACTTCTCCATGTCAACACATCACTTACTAGTTGACATCCTTTCCTTACTAGTGATCTGCAACATAAGGTGATATCAAAGATATCTCATAGAGTACTCTTGTATGATAGTGTTGCACATACATCTCTCATACCGGTAGTCATCCCATACCGGTTGACATCAATGACAACACAATTCCAACAATACTGACTGATTATTGAAGTATTTGTTGATGACATTATTTTTGGAGGTGAAGATAAGTTATGCATAGAATTTTTTAAGAATATGGAGAAATAATTTGAGATGTCTATGATTGGTGAGATGGAATTTTTCTTAGGTTTGCAGATTACTCAAACTAACAAAGGTATTTTCATCTGTCAAACTAAATATGCTAAGGAATTGTTGAAGAAATTTGGTATGGGAGATTCTAAATCGGTAAGTACTCCTATGGTTACAAGTGAGAAATTGACAAGAAAAGATGTTTCTGCACCGATAAATCCTACAAGATACAAACATATTATTGGTGGTCTGCTTTATTTGAATCTAACTAGGCCTGACATTATGAATGATGTCTATATTGTTTCAAGATTTCAGAGTGATCTTAGAGAAAATTATGAGATGGTAGTGAAAAGGATGTTTAGATACTTACAAGGTACATCAGAATATGGCTTGTGGTACCCTAAGAATGATAACTTTGCTTTATGTGCATATACAGATGTTGTTTGGGCTAGAGATGTTGATGACCGAAAAGGCACTTCCGATGGAGCTTTCTTTCTTGGAAAGAAGTTGGTGTCATGGATCAGCAAGAAATAGTTATGTACTTCTTTATCTACTATCGAAGCTGAGTATGTTGTAGCTGCTACTAACTGTACACAAGTTTTATGGATGAAGTAAATGTTGAAGGATATAAAGGTGGATTGTGATGCACCGGTAGTTATTCACTGTGATAACTCTGCTGCTATTGATATATCAAAGAATTTGGTATTTCATGCAATAACAAAGTACATATCTATCAAGTATAGCTTTTTGAAGGAGAAGGTTGAAGCAAATGAAGTTAGACTAGTTTATGTGAACACTAAAGAGAAGATTGTAGATATTTTGACTAAATGTTTTCCCAAGGAATCATTTGAGTACCTGAGAGACAAATTGGGAGTTTCTGCCCCTCCGGTAGAGACATGATTGATGTGGTTTGGCATCAATCTGACATGCATTACTAGAGATACTATTCATTCTGGCATTGATGTGGGATGCTATTGCTCAGGTAGAGTAGTCAGCTTTGTGGTTCAGTGGTTTATGCTTTTGCTTTGATATTTTTGTCAAATTTTTGGCATTGATGTTAAAGGGGGAGTGATATTGATGTGAAAAGGACAAAGAAAGTGAAAAATAAAAATAAAGGGCAAGAAATTCAGAGCTTTACAGAGATATTATTCATAGGGGGAGAGATATTGATATTCAGAGCTATATGTGGGAGATTGTTGGTTGTCTTCCATTGTGGGAGACTTGTTTGGCATTTATTGGTACTTCAATGTTTTTCACATCTAGTGTTTCCATCAAAGCCAAAGGGGGAGATTGTTGGCCATTTGGTGGAATTGATTATGTGTTGCATTGATGTTTTGTCATTGATGCCAACACTAGTTGTTTGGATGCTTTACTAGCATCCTTCTGGTCCCGATAGGTTGAGAAGTTTCTGGTTAACTTGGATCCGACATGATCCGGTAGGCTCTAGTATAGTTTGGTGATGGAATTGGCTTTTTCATGATACTCATGCTCATATTTGGTCAGTTGGTTTTGATCTGGTGATTGGATGTTATCTTGCTTTCTTAGAAGCTTGGTTTTTGGTTCCGGTGAGGGTTTCACTGGAAAACCTTTTGATGAAGATCTTTGATGAATTGCATAAGTGTTGTTGGTTCAACTTTTGGTAGAGTTTCAAGATGTTGTTGGTGATCATGTTTGAGACTTGGTGATTGGAGATCATTGTTGTATTATGTAGACCTATATTGGATCCTAGTTGATCTAGGTTATTGATCGGCTTTAATGTAACATGTGGATTGGACCTATCGATGTATTTCTGGGATGTCTTATGTGTTTGATCTAAGGCTGACATGGTTTGTAATTATGTAATTGGTTTATTATCTGATGGTCAACCTAATTTTTTATGGTTGAGGGTTTGTATATATAGATGTAAGATCTCATTGTAGATCATCATGGTTATTGTTAGAGGTCATGATCAAGGAATGTAATGTGCAAATAATGTAATATCATTTAGGAAGAGCAGTTGGTCAATCATTGGAGATCAAATTGGGTTTATGTAAGAGGATTTAGTCCTTCGGTACTAAGCTTAACCGGAACTGTACTTAGGCATAGGAGATTCTATCTTTTGCAGTTCAACACTTCTCTGGATTGTAGTCTAGATTTCTATGTATTCAATGAGGCTCCTTTTATGATGAGAAGTGTGCTTTAGGTTGTTGGCCTTCCTGCAAGTGCACACCCCTCAATTATAATTCACATACTTATTGTAGAAGCATTATCTGACTATGGGTAGGCTTCCCATTGTGGTTTTTCCCTTTATCGGGTTTTCCACATACAAATCTTGGAGTCATGTAGATGGTGTTTATTATGTGATTATTGTCTATACTTAATTGGTTTATTTGTTATCCTGGTATTAAAGTTTAAATTTCTAATGGTTTCGGTACTCTGTGACAACTAATTCACCCCCGCCCTCTTAGTTGTTTTCCGGTTATTTGAACTGTCTAACAAACACAAACGAAATAAAATAGAACATGGTAAACATGGTGTTCATTAACCTTTAGAAAAATTGAAGTGTGCAACTATTCTAAAAATCACAAGCACGCAGTTTTGATAAGATTCTTTAACTGTGTCCTGCACCAAATGCATTAGTAATTTCAAAGTTTGTCTTTGCCAATGTTTTCCAAGTTGCTGCATAGATAATCAGTAACACAAAAAGCCAAAACATATAAAATAGAGGAAAAATATCATGATCTGTAAGTGAAATTCAAAATTTTCACCTCATGTTCTGCCCTTGCACAAGCACAAGTTTAGGGCACACAAGCATAGGTTTAGAGCACACAGGCGCAGGTGTAGCTCACACAAGTGTAGGAGTTCAGGGGATCTACAAAACAACAAAATTTGCTCAATTAGAACTCCAATTTTGATAAATCAAAGCCCTAACATGCATAGAGACCCTAATTTTGAAGAAAGGGCCAAATTGAGTTATAAATCCACTAAGATAGTAAAATATCGGGTTAATTTAAAGACCCATGATGGATCTATATGTAATATGGCCAATGCAAACCAAAAACCATAGATTGCACATGTTTGTGATACTCAAAACTAAAATGCAGGACTTATGACCTCAAAAACCCTAATGACTAGAGTGTGAGCATTCGTTGTCCATTAACCATGCTAATTAGGCTATGTGAGTTCATTTTAACCCTAATTAGACTAATTTCAGCTGAAATTGAAATAAAATGAAAAGATTTGTGTTCATTTTAATGCCCAAATTGAAAGGTCTGGAGTTCTTTTTGTTAGGATTCCCAAAGATACTAAGAGGGGGGGTGAATCAGTATCTAACCAGTTTGTGAATTTACTTGATTTAAAACATGTAAAGCTATCAATACTGTGTACCGGTAAACCAAAAATAATGCAATAAACAAGAATAACAACAACCACATGAAAAGCACACCATAACACAGTAGTTTAACAAGGAAACTCAGTGTGGGAAAAACCTCAGTGGGATTTGTGACCCACAATATTCACTTACTGGCCAATAAGGGAATATTATTGTTTTACAAGAGGGGCCTGCACATGCAGGAAGGCCAAGTGCCTAGAGCTCACTGCTTAATTACAAAGAAGTCACACTAACTTACAAAAATGGATTATACAAATCCAATGTCTTGTACTGCTTCAAAGTAGCATCTGCTATGCCAAATCCAGTACCGGTTTTAGCTCTGCTTCATACATAAACCCTTAACCTATATTTTGTATATTAGGTTTGCATAATTTCGCCTATCACATTATTACTAAATGTTCTATAATGATCTCATACATATATGAGTCATATTACAACTCACCATGTCGGCTTACAATAATTTTACAATTAATTACAAAATATATTATCAAAAAAATTCCTGTCGGCCAGAGTGCCGATATCCATACTTTCACTGTCGGTGTTCTGTGTGCCAGTGTAGAGTTTTTCATTGCCGATGCTGGTATATTTGTCTTGTCGGTATCATATGATTGCAAGGTTGCCATCAATGACAAAACCTTCAATCACCTATAATTTCTCATTGGAGTGTGCATTTTCCAAAAATCTCCCCCTTTGGCATTGATGACAACACTCATGAGAAAAATCAAAAAGTGTTCAAAAATGATATCCAAAAATAGTCTACCAAAAATCTCTTACCAAAACTGTGTGCTCCCCCTAAGCAGATGAACCATTTTTCTCATTCCTCTACTCCCCTTTGACATCAATGACAAAGGTTGTCATTTGCTGTCAGTGGAGTCCTGCCTAGATTCTTCTAACCAGTGGGTTACAATCTGAAAAATGTCTGTCAAAACTAGATTTATTCCATTACTGAATGTTTTGCAGTCTTTTATGGCTTCTTGAGTCCTCTGCACTGTACTGGTGAGTATATGCATTTTCTCTTCCGATGTCTTTAGTCTGGGAACCAGAGCCTCAGATATTTCTTTTCTCAAAGAAATAAGATACTCTAGTCTTGGACCAAGTCTGCATTTTAAGTCCTTTGCTTTGTCCTTTATTCTTTGTTTTTCATTTTCCAGTTTCTTGATTTTCTCTTCCTGCTCTGCAATGTTCTTCTCTAATTCAAAAAATGAGTTTGATGTTCCAATCAGATTATCAGCAATATTATTAATTTTATCTTGTGCTTTTCTGATTTCTTTGTCAAGATCCTTTGTTAGTACATCCATTTTGCAAGTGTCCCTATACAATTTCTTGAAGTCAGAAATGATTTCACTGAGTTCCGGTAAAAAAGTATACATTTCCTCTTTTTTCTTATTCACAATTTCTATAAAGAATTTTTCTTTCTCTTTTATCATTCTTTCCTTAAATGTATCCTCATTTATTTTGTCCAGTGTTATTAGGTTGCCGGTTATATACTTAGACAATGTGTCTAATTGGCTTAAAGAATCTTTATTCTCAATAGTGCACTTTGGTGATATCATCTTCAAAATTGGTAAAGTGTCATCTATAGCATTATAGGCTTATGCATTGCACTCTATTATTTTATTTATTGAATCTAATAAAACCTCAGCTACATTAGTAGGTTTGAATTCTGTCATGGCTGTACTGAATGTTTGTCCAACAGTTTTTACAATCTGTAATCCACTGGTTGTAGTTATAGCTTTTCTTTCCTCTTTCTCTGGAGGATCTATTTGAGTTTGCATTTCTACAAACAATATTTTAGGCTTTTCATTTTGGATCGGTAGCACTGTCTTTGTCTATACCTGTGAAGGAGCCTGTTGCTCTACCTATTTCTCTGTGTTGTCCACTGCCGATTTTTCCTCTGTGCTGCCTGTTGCCGGTGACTCAGTTGGTTTTTCAGTTTCAGTAGTTGTAGGTGGCTCAGTGGACGCATTAGTATGCACATCTATGGTTTTTTCCTTTCCAGTGTCTGGGGGTTCACTTGATACTTCAGTTTGTTTTAGTTCCCTAATTTCAATGTTTTCTACTGCAATATTTCCTACCAGTGGCTCTGTTGCCACATCTAATTTCTCAGTTGATTCCTTATCCACCACAATATTGACTTCCTGAGTGTCAATTTTCATTGTATATAACACCTCAGAATTAGGATTTGTATCCTCATGTGGTGTGTCCATACTCTTAGTTGTCGGTTGATTGTTAGTAGTGTCTACTGGTGGAGTATCTAGAGGTGGTGGGGGTAAGTTGTCTGTTATCTTTATACTGGGATGTCCACCTACCTTACCTTTTCCTTTGTCCCTGTCCTTTTGATATACCTTGAAGGTTTTAAGTTTTTGATACTCTTCCTATTTCTCTTTTTCTACTAGGAATATGTCCCATGCATCTGATGTTTCCTCTGTTACCTGATTCACTCTTCCTTCCATCAGTGCTACAAGTCGGTGAGCAGTTGAGAATACAGACCGGTTAGCCTTAGAGATTAATTGATCTATCTCATCAGGTGAGTTAACAGGGTGCATTGCAAGTAGTTTTTCAATCTTAATTTTCTTATCTAGCTCAACAATAGCTACTCTTCTAGCTTCTAGTCTATTATATAGATCTATTGGTATTTCATCAACAACTTGCATCAAAAATTTCTTGCAAATATCTAAGTGTAAGATTACACTATTCTCTACTTTCTCTTTGTCATCAGCGGATAGTGTGTCATATAATTTGTTGATGTTCTTCAACTTTCCATCCTCTATAATTTCACTGAGAAGTTTATCAATGGGAGCAATAGTTTGTTGTGTCTTCTTCTTAGGAGTAATCTTCTTTTTCTTTGGAGTTAATTTCTTTGTTGGGGGCCTCATTGCCTGTTGCTTCTATCTTGTCCTCTTTGGTGTAGGAGAAGGTTCCGGTGAAGGTTTTCTTTTCCTTTCAACTCTCCTAAATATAGTAGGTATGTCACTTTCTGAAGAAGTTCCAACTGGTGAAAGGTGAGTTTTCGGTTGAAGTGCTTCCAACTCACTTTTAGTTATATCGGTTTGTTTTAGCACATCTTCTTTAATAGTTGCCTGTCGGGTTCCTTTTCTAATAGTTTCCTCAACCTTCTTAACTCTTTTCCTTGATTGAATTTGGCTTTCTATATTTTCAGCACTACCAAATCCTTTTTCTTCCGATTCCTTAGGAGCTTCCAGGAGGACTTTTGCATAAGTTTCTATTATGTTGTCATCAGTCTCATACCCCATTTTAGTAACCCAGATGGTTCTAGGAATAACTCCCTCCATCCAAATTTCATCTTTCTTTATCACAAAACAAATTTCTTTTTGGTACTTATCCACAATAGCTTGTGATAGCCTTACTCTTATTTTCATTTGAGCCTTTAGTACTTGAAAGTGCTCATTTATGGTTTTCTCCCTGTTCTCTCCCATATTGTTCAGCAATTCTGATAGTTGTTTTCCTACTGGTATATCAAATCCAAAATCTTTGGCACCAATACCGGGTACTTGTTTGGTTATGTATAGAATCAGAAAAACAAGTAGGTTTCCAAATTTGAATGTTCCTTTCTTTTCCCTTTTGATCTTTCCTAGATTGTCTATTAGCTCATCTTCAAGCCATTCACATATGTCTATCCTTGCATTATCATTTACCATATCATAGGCACTCTTAACACATAGGCTAGAAATTGAATTTAACCTATTTGCATGTGTAGCCTTGTAACCTAAGATCATACTGATAAATCTGACATTTGTATCCTTTACATAATTTACCCTTAGTGATCTTTTATAAAATGTTGCACCAGTTAGGTTTGTCACTAGTGATCTTTTATCAAATGTTGCACCAGTTAGGTTTGTCACTAAGTCATTTGAGACCTTAATTTTGTCAGGTCTGTTGCCAGTGGAGGGTAACCCTGTAACTGCCCTTACCACTTCTTTTGTGATCTTGTCAATAGAGTCCAACTAGAAAAATTCACCATGTACTCTGCTAAACACAATCCTTATGATATCCTTGGGGAAATCTGAGATACTAAGAATTTCAGTGAAACCTAGGGTTTCTACTATCTTGTGTTCAGGTTTGACATTTCCGGATTCATCACAAATTATAGTCTCATACATATTTTTCATTTCATCATCACCTAGTTCATCAATATGACAATGTATATACATTCTAGGGTCTTCAGCATATACTACTCCTTTAGGGATTTGGGAGAATGCACCTATGTTATCATCTTTCTTAGCAATTTTAGGAACTAGCTGAAAAATGGATCTAGGTCACTTAACAACTTCAACAACAGTAGGGTTTGCAATAAATTTAGGAGTGGATGAAGATTCCATAGCTATAAATACCTCAATCTGCCTTAAGGATGAATGCTTTGATGGATTTCTTCACTTCTTTGCTTGGAGTACCTTCGCTCGGGAATTTTCACGCTCTCGAAGATTTGAATGCTTGGTGAATAAAAAAAGGAGCCAAAACACTTGCTTTATAATGTTATTTTCACCAACTACCACATTTAATGCTCGTCGGTTGAGTCACAACTTAAGTCATCTACCGGTATAGAAGTAATTTCAACTTCTCACCATCAAGCAAGGGAATAATAGCATGTTTTTCATTTTCTTGCTAAACCCCCAAAAGAATTTTCTTCAGTTAGATGAGGAGTCTCTTGCCGGTGGAGTGTTACTCTGTTTTGCTGGTGGAGGTGTAATCATATCAACATTATGATCTAACTTTCTGATCCATTGTTTTGAAAATTCTTGCTTTACCTCTTCAACTTTTTCTTTACCTTTCAAACTAGGACCTTTGTTATTTTCCGGTGATGCCTTACTTCTGCAAAATTTAGCAATATGTCTGATCTTGTTACAGGCATAACAAGTCACATTTTTTTTTTGAATAGCTTTCCCATATCCTATGCTGGTATGTGTTCTGAATTGATTAGATAAGTGCCCAAATCTTCCACAAACATAACATCTCACATTCATTCTACAATTTTCTGAATTATGACCAACTTTGTTGCATTTAGAACATTGATCGGTGGGTGTATTAGTGTTCTGATAATTTCTAGATCTACACTGATTTGCTCTATGACCATACTTGTTACAGTTAAAGCATTTGTCATTAAACTTGTGAGCAGTAGGTTGTCTTACCGGTTTGCTATGATCATGATTGTTTGCAGTACCGGAGCTTTCACCAACTTCAAAACCAAGGCCATTTGTATCACCATTAGGTTTCTGATTCTTCAGCATGTCATCAAGTTCTTCTAAACTTTTCTTGAATTTTTTTTTGTGATGATTTGCAGCAGTTGGTTCACTTTCCAAGATTCCTTTTGGTCTTATGAGTTCAATTCTGTCATTTTGTGTGTGCATTAGATCTGTCTTCAACATATCATTTTCATGACTAAGTCTTGTGTTTTCATTTCCAGCATCATTTAGTCTTCTGGCCAAGTCTTCTTCATTCTTCTTCTTATCTTCAATTTCTTTACAAAATCTCATAGTCATATCCTGCACCTCATTCTGTGTTGTACTGATCTCTTGTCTTAGCTTGTTTACTAGATTATTAAGAGTTTCCTTTTCATCATTCTCATTCTACATATTTTCACAAAGTTCTCTTCTCTTAATTCTTGCAATGGTAATATTTTCTTGAAGCTCTTGAATGATATCCTGAGCAACCTTTAGATCATCTTCAAGTTTGATATTCTTCACTTTTTCTACATCATAGTCTAAAAGAGTTGTTTTCAATTGTTCTCTCAAGTTTTCCATCTCTACCGGTGACAAGATCTTCCTCAAGTTGTTAGGCTTCTGAAAATAGAGGACCAAGCTCTGATACCAATTGTTAGGATTCCCAAAGATACTGAGAGGGGGGGGTGAATCAGTATCTAACCGGTTTGAGAATTTACTTGATTTAAAACATGTAAAGCATATCAATACTATGTACCAGTAAACCAAAAATAATGGAGTAAACAAGAATAACAACAACCACATGAAAAGCTCACCATAACACAGTTTTTTAACGAGAAAACCCGGTGTGGGAAAAACCTCAGTGGGATTTGTGACCCACAATATTCACTTACTAGCCAATAAGGGAATATTGTTGTTTTACAAGAGGGGCCTGCACATGCAGGAAGGCCAAGTGCCTAGAGCTCACTGCTCAATTACAAAGGAAGTCACACTGACTTACAAAAATGGATTATACAAATCCAATGTCTTGTACTGCTTCAAATTAGCATCTGCTATGCCAGATCCAGTACCGACTTTAGCTCTGCTTCATACATAAACCCTTAACCTATATTTCGCATATTAGGTTTGCATAATTTCGCCTATCACATTATTACTAAGTGTTCTATAATGATCTCATACATATATGAGTCATATTACAACTTGCCGTGTCAGCTTACAATGATTTTACAATTAATTACAAAATATATTATCAACAAAATTCCTGTCAGCCAGAGTGTCGGTATCCATCCTTTCACTGTCGGTGTTCTGTGTGTGGTGTAGAGTTTGTCGTTGTCAGTGCCAGTATATTTGCCTTGCCAGTATCATATGATTGCAAGGTTTCCATCAATGACAAAACCTTCAATCACCTACAATTTCTCATTGGAGTGTGCATTTGCCAACACTTTTTAGCCCAATTACATGAAAATTGAAAATGTGAGAGTTTGTTGTTCTTTAACCACCCTAATTAGCACTAAGTGGATTCATTTTAAGCCATTATTTGATGAAATTCAAACTTAAATTAACCCTACAATTGTTCAATAGTCAAGATATAAGCAGTTTTTAAGCCCAATTGGTAATTAGCCCTATATTTTGCACAGGTGCAGAAAGTTTCACACAAGTGTAAGAAGTTTCACACAAGTGTAGGAAGTTGCACATAGGTGCAGAAGTAGCACTGCACAGGCACAAAATGTTTCACATAGGCAGAGGAGTGTTGAAACTCCCCAAAAATGCTTCTTTTCTACAAATTGGACCTGCAAAACACCTCAAAAGCACTCAAAAGATAGAAAACAAGTCAGCTCACGTCGGGTTCACCAAGAAAATGTGAGGTAGGAAAATGGAAAACATCAAAGCAATTAGAAATTAGGTAACCACAAACCCTAAATTGAAATGAAAATAAATCCTATCACATTCAATAAAGATATGAAGATAAAGCACTTAAAACAAACATGAAAACCATAACAAAGTGCTTCCTCCATGATTCTCCATTGTTTCTCTTTTTCCTCCAAATATGTTGCGGGTCTCGCCTACAAGTACAAAAGTGAGCAACAAAAGGAAGATTGCAAGTGAATTAGACAACGTGAGGATACTTGAGACGTGGTTAAGTTTAATTGAAAAGAGAAGTCAATTTATAGACAAATTATATCCAAAATTGATACACATTTGAAAGGGGAAACAAATTGGAAATTTAGCATGATTATGACAAATTGAATGACCAATTTCATGACAAGTTGCTATGTGAAAATATGACAAATTGAGAACAATTTGTGCTCATCACTTATGACATGATTGAGAGGGAAAATAGCCACTTAATTTATGACAAATTACCCACAAAATTTTCTCACTGATTGAATGACAAATTGGAGAGAAAATAGCTTCATTAATTATGGCATGATTGAGCACAAAAAGAGGAGAAGTTAGTGGAAGAAGTTATGAGGGAATAACTAGTGGGATTTGAAATTCAAAAAATTAGCAAATTAGGTGGAAATAGGAAATTAGGAAAAATTAGAAATGAAGAAAATTAGGTGAGATTAATTAATAAGTTCTCATTCATTAATTAATTCACAAAGAAGACATAATTAGCCAATTAAATGAAGAATTTAATTGTGACAATAGGGACCTAGGATAAATAGATTTATTTAACCTACAAGGAAATGCCAAATAGGATTAAATGATTAGATCATAAAACCCTAGGAGATAGATTAGAAATGAAAGGATAATAATTAGGTCATGACAAAATCAAAGCCAAGAAAGATAAAGATTGCAATCAAAAGGACAAAATGACAAGAAATCGGCATTGATTAACTAATCAAAATCAATGACAAAATGATAAGGATTGACAAAAGGACCAAATTGATTGATGACAAAAGACAAAGGATCAATGACTAATTGATCCAAAATTGACAAAGATTTGATGATTGATTGAGACTGATGACAAATCGGTCAAAGGTTGATAAAAGGTTGATTTGATGAAGGTTGAATGACACAAAAGACCAATGATGAAATCAGTCATAAATTGACAAGCGATTGATAACTCAAGGTTATAAGATGATCCAAATGATGATGGTTGAACGAAGATTGAGTGAAATTGATAAAGAGCAAGGACAAAACCCTAATTTGACACCAATAAGGGTTGACGATGTCCAATTGACATGACAAGATGATTGAAAATGATAAAGATTGAGGACAAAACCCTAATTCGACATCAATTAGGATTGACGATGTCCAATTGATATGATAGGATTGATCACAATCAAAGATTGCAAGTCGAAGATGATGTCAACAAGACCTAATTGAAAATTGCAAGAAACACAATCGAAGAGGGAAGGAATGTAGAAGAATGACAAGATGTCGAAAAATGATAAAGATCCAGTGTGCGACATAGAAGAAATGTTAATAAGGTGCGAAAACCCTAAAAGAAGGTCATAGAGACATGTTAAAGTATGGCGCCGCAAGCGTTGACCATTTTTAGATGCCTACAATATATATGCATATACATATATATACATACACACACACATACATGCATACAAACATGCATGCATACATACATGGGTACTCTCACATTAATGGTTCCCACTTTCACCAACGAAGGAAATTGATGAAAGTGGCGAATTTTTTTTTGCGGGGTTCGAACGAACTAGGGTGGTTCGTTCGAACTACACCTAGGGGTTCGAGCGAATCGGACATCGTTCGTGGGTTCGCTCAAACCGCAGGTGGATTTAAGGTTCACTCGAACCCCTTAAAATATTAATATTTTAAGTGGTTCGAGCGAACCGCCCTTCGCTTGAACCCAGTTTAAATTAGGTTTTTGTGAACTTTTATAAATACTGATTTTGACAGTTAAACTGTCATTGTCAAAGTTGTATTTTTCTGTCCAGTGGGGGTTAGATCGAACCAGATGTCAACATCATGTCACCGTGCTTTGTCTACAGCAGCTAGCATGTCTCACATTTCAGTTTTTGACCTACATTATTTCAGGTGCACAAAATAACCCTTTTTTTGGTTTAATAATGTCTTTTTTTATTAAATTAATAAATAATTTGTTTGTTAATTTATTTTTTTAATTAAATAATTGTATAGTTATTTTTTTCAGCATTTTAGGAAAATGTTTGATAATTTGATGTTTTGATTGAAATGTGTCAATTTGTTTTTAAAATTACCTAACTGTATATATGTTGTTTTTTTTCAACATTTTAAAAAAATGTTATGAAAAACAGAGAAAACTAAGGTAGTAAATTAGAACTTAGAAAAACATTAACAACAAAAGAAAATTAGAAAAATGTCACAAACCTAAATATAATAAATTAAACGTTAGAAAAATTAATAAATTTTAATTTAAAAAAACATTAAAAAATTTAGATAACAAATTTAAACAAATTAGACAAAATAAATCCTCTACAATGTGACCCATTTTCACATCCTATTACATGCACAACATGACCCTTGAAGACCACATATGCCCCTAATGACACTATGCGTTCCCTTAGGACCATAGAGGATCGCATAGTGGACCCTAAGGGGTCACCCCTTATAAAAGCCTAGTGTGTTCGACATACCCCTTAGTCCATTACATAGTGTCCTAAGAGGTCATATGTGGTCCTAAGGGGTCACACATGGTCCTAAGGGGTCACGCACATGTGTGACCCCTTAGGACCACATACGACCCCTTATAACATCCTATTGTACACACAACCTTCCCTTTAGGATCACATAGTGTCTTAAGGGGTCATATGTAGTCCTAGGGGTCACACATGTGTTCTAACACGTGTGTGACCCCTTAGAACCGCATATGACACCTTAAGACACTATGTGATCCTAAAGGGAAGGTTGTGTGTACAATAGGATGTTATAAGGGGTCGTATGTGGTCCTAAGGGGTCACACATGTGCGTGACCCCTTAGGACCTGCACCTTATAAAATCCCAGTGTGAACGACATACCCCTTAGTCCATCACATAGTGTCCTAAGGGGTCATATGTGGTCCTAAGGGGTCACACATGCGTGACCCCTTAGGACCACATTTGACCCCTTATAACATCCTAGTGAACATACGACATTCCCCTTAGGATCACATATATGTGGTCCTAAGGGGTCACACATGTGTTCTAACACACATGCATGACCCCTTAGAACCGCATATGACCCCTTAGTCCATCACATAGTGTCCTAAGGGGTCGTATGTGGTCCTAAGGGGTCACGCATGCGTTAACACATGTGTGACCCCTTAGGACCACATATGACCCCTTATAACATCCTAGTGAACATACGACATTCCCCTTAGGATCACATATATGTGGTCCTAAGGGGTTACACATGTGTTCTAACACATGCGTGACCCCAGGTTAGAACCGCATATGACCCCTTAGTCCATCACATAGTGTCCTAAGGGGTCATATGTGGTCCTAAGGGGTCACGCATGCATTAACACATGTGTGACCCCTTAGGAGGTCACATATGACCCAGGCTTATAGCATCCTACTATACATATGACATTCCCCTTAGGATCACATAGTGTCCTAAGGGGTCATATGTGGTCCTAAGAGGTCACACATGTGTTATAACACATGTGTGACCCTTAGAACCACATATGACCCCTTATAAAATCCTAGTGTGAACGCAATACCCCTTAGTCCATCACATAGAGTCCTAAGGGATCACATGTGATCCTAAGGGGTCACGCATGCGTTAACACATGTGTGACCCCTTAGGAGGTCACATATAACCCCTTATAACATTCCAGTGTACATATGACATTCCCCTTAAGATCACATATTACAGATTTAATAATTTTATAATCATATGGGCCCATTACAAAAATACAATGACCCCTTATAACATCCTAGTGTACATATGACCCCTTATAAAATCCTAGTGTACATATGACATTCCCCTTAGGATCACATAGTGTCCTAAGGGGTCATATGTGGTCCTAAAGGGTCACACGTGTTATAACACATGTGTGACCCTTAGAACCGCATATGACCCCTTATAAAATCCTTGTGTGAATGACATACCCCTTATTCCATCACACAGAGTCCTAAGGGATCGTATGTGGTCCTAAGGGGTCACGCATGCGTTAACACATGCATGAACCCTTAGGAGGTCACATATGACCCCTTATAACATCCTAGTGTACATATGACATTCCCCTTAAGATCACATATTATAGATTTAATAATTTTATAATCATATGGGCCCATTACAAAAATACAATGACCCCTTATAACATCCTAGTGTACATATGACCCCTTATAACATCCTAGTTTACATATGACATTCCCCTTAGGATCACATAGTGTCCTAAGGGGTCATATGTGGTCCTAAGGGGTCACACATGTGTTATAACATATGCATGACCCCTTAGAACCACATATGACCCCTTATAAAATCCTAGTGTGAACGAACCCTTAGGAGGTCACATATGACCCCTTATAACATCCTAGTGTACATATGACATTCCCCTTAAGATCACATATTACAGATTTAAAAATTTTATAATCATATGGGCCCATTACAAAAATACAATGACCTCTATTTTTTTGAGATATGGAGTTCAATAACAAAAGAAAGGTCAAAAAATTTAGAGACTTGTTGCATTACATGTTATATATCATGTTCTTGAATTTTTTATGTATTTCAAAGATTTAAATATACACATGTTAGATCTCTCTATCTCTCTGAAATATATGTTATCTCTAGATCTGAAATATATGTTCTCTCTCTCTCTCTCTCTCTCTCTCTCTCTCTCTCTCTGAAATATTTGAATTTTTTATGTATTCTTGAAGATTTAAATTGTTAAAAATGAAAATGATCTCTCTCTCTCTCATGAAGATTTATATGTATAATCTCTCTCTCTCTCTCTCTCTCTCTCTCTCTCTGCAATTTAACTGATTTTAATTTTTAATGTTTTAAATTGAATGCACTTCATGTGTGTGTGTGCTTGCGTATTTATTTTAACTTTATGACATGTACCTAGATAGATGGCATCCCAGGATATACCTTCGCAAGCTCATGATCAAGATCTACTAGCACAGGCTCCTGATTAGGAGCCACACATTGATGATGTTGATCCTCCACACCAAGATCCCCCCTTGCCCGACATTGCTACTATTTTCCAGTATAGTGATCATGAGCTGCATAGGTTGAGGGTCATATTAGATGACCCCCGTACTGATGGCATTTACAAGAGTACATGCACATCCATTTTTGATAGTTTGCGGACATTGAGGGACCGCTTAGTTTCTCACACTTCATTCTCACCTGAGGTTATAGAGGATATTTATAGACAGTTGAGGAGTGAGGTGAGGGGTCCTGATTCTTTTGCTGATGTGGTGAGGGTGATCTCTAAGGAAACCATCAAGGAGAGATGCTTTCTACAGTATCAGGAGAAGAGTAAGGTGAGAGGATATTAGGTCACGAGATGTATCGACCCATAGGTTACATCATTGATTTACCCACGCTTTTTAGCTACCCATGGTTGTTATCCTAATAATGACCAGATACCATTATACTTTGCACAACAAATATTTGCTGAGGTTCATTGTCAAATGAAACCAAACTACCTTGATATTCCAACATATTATGGATAGGGGAGGGACAAGATTGCTGATAGAGATGCATATTGTATGCGTGATAGAGCTCCGCCTAGACACAGGGACCTTGTTGGCCAGAGATTTCCTGCAGTAGTCCCAACCATGGCCCCCATAGCAGATCACATTGTGATTGCTTCTCAAAGAGAAGCAATTGATAAGATTGGACATATTGCATTAGCAGCAGCCACCATATCATTTGACAGGCTGGGCAGATATATGATGAGTCGACCACGTTCGCAATCATCCACAGATCATGCATCTTCTAGTCACGAGGGGGCTTTAGATTTAGATGATTGGTATATTATTGTTGGCATCCCCTCCCTAGATGAGGTAGCAGCTATAGTTGGAGGTAGTAGACATGTATAGATGTCACAGTATTTAGCCAAGGACCTACTACATGCTTACCATTTTATTTCATCTCGACTTGGGATACCATTGGCTGATGTTAGAGAGGAGATTCTCAGAGATGGGTAGGCTACCACTACATCGATGCATACCCAGAGGTAGTCATAGTATTCTCATCACTATACGCATGCTCTAGGCACTGACCCACCTACAGATCACTCTGTTGTTGTAGAGGAGGAGATACGAATTGATCAGGTCCATATCACAGATGAGGGCTTGGATTCATTTGAGGAGGAGATACGAGTTGATCAGGTCCATATCATAGATGAGGGCTTGGACTCATTTGAGGAGCAGCTACGAGATTTGAGCCATACTGGGTTTATGGATATGCTACTACAGTCAGACACTTCATCCATGATGCCCAATCATCTAGTTAGCCCCTTGCACTCCTCAGTGATATGCACAGCCAGAAAGAGATATGCAGGCATGAGTGATGTTGTTGATATGATCATAGGACAGGATTAGACTATGCAGCCTACTCCTGATACACAAGTATGTACATGTACGTGTACATGTGTGTTTAAATTTTTAGAAGATATGTATACATGTTGTAATGTAGGATAAATCTATATATAGATCATGTTTAATAAATAATCTAGTTCTAAGTTTTAATTTGTATCATTTAAATTGGTCGTGGACTAATCCTTAAATACATACATGTCACTCCTTCCTTGTACACGTGTATGCATAACAGTTAGCTCATGTCACTCCTTCCTTGAGCTCTGAGCATGTGCGTAGGAGAGATTCTTTCGATGATGTTAGTGGACAAGTTAGTTATGGTTTTTTGTACATATATGTATACACACATGCGTTACAATTTTTATTTAAATTTTTATTTAACTCTACTTGGATTTGATGTACATGTGTCTAGAGAGATAGATATATTATATTTAATATTTAAATAAATTCTACTTTTGCAGGGGTCTATTGGACATCTAGACTCTCACCAGGACTCTCCCTCAGATGGTCGCTCAGTTCGTGGCTAACATGATCCTTGTTGATTTGCTCCAGACTTTATAGCTCATTTACATTTATCTTTTTATAGACTTTCATATTATATATATTCATGCATGTTCATGAAGTTCAGACTAGATTAAACTTTATACCTGGTTTGTGTTTGATCAGATTATATATATTTCATGCATGTATGCAGTTTAGACTAGATTATACTTTATGTACCTTGTTTGTGTTTGATCAGATTATATATATTTCATGCATGTATGCAGTTTAGACTAGATTATACTTTATACCTGGTTTGTGTTTGATCAGATTATTTATATTTCATGCATGTATGGAGTTTAGACTAGATTATACTTTATACCTTGTTTGTGTTTGATCAGATTATATATATTGCATGCATCATGTATGAAGTTTAGACTAGATTATATATTTCATGCACATGTACATGTTAGATTATATATATTCCATGTGCACATGTACATACATGTTAGATTATATATGTACTTTATGTTCGATGGATACTTTAAATATATATACATATACACTTTAAATATATTTATGGTTAGATTAAATACTTTATATATACATGTACACTTTAAATATATATGATCAAGAATGCACACTTGAACTAATTAATATCAAATGAACAAGCTAAACTTAACACCATGTACTAAATAGTTCACATGGTATGTGCTTCTAGGTATGTATACAAGTTAAATAGTTCACAACATGTACATGTCCTAATTACACATGTCCTAATTCCATATATCAATTTTACATGTGTACATATTACATTCTAATTTAAATATGCATTTTTAATTAAATTATTTTAACCAATGGTCCTTACAAATTACATACATTTAGAATTAGATACAGTACTATATACATACAAATTAAACATGCATTTAAACATGTACATACAAATTAACTTCATACATCCTAATTTGATATAATTGAAAATTTCATGTATTTAAACTTAAAAAATATTTCTCCACTTGTTTCAAAACAAGTTAAGTTCTAGAATTTATCAAGTATTAATTCAATTCATACATGGGTTGAACCACTTGTGTACTTTGGATTACTAAATATATATAGTTCATATCAGAACACTCTTCAATAACACTTAATATTTTGTCATGATCTTCACTATCTAGTCTCCACTTTTGAGACCGCCCTCGACTTGGAACTATTTGAAGAATTAGGCCAACAACAATGACCAAGTGACTATATTGATATACCTTGTTGTCAATTTGGTATTCAGTCAAATGAATCCCATGTTGAACAATTTTAACTTGTTTGAAATATGTCCCCTGCACTACAACTGAGTTTGCATGTACATGTATATAAGAAACATGAGAAATTAAAAATTTGCACGTAAACTATTTGTACATACATGTATTCAAATCAGTTCAAACCTGTGGGAAATGACATTCCATCACTCATTTCAGATTTTGATAACTTCTTTCTCTCTTCTGTGCAACGCAATAAATAATAACTAACACCTTCTATATTTCCATCTTCTGTTATGACTGCAAAAATATCTCCTGCAAATTGACACAACATTTTTTAAGGATATGTGTGTGTGTGTGTGTGTGTGTGTGTGTGTGCGCGCGCATGTGTGTGTGTGTGTGTGTGTGTGTGTGTGTGTGTGTGTGTGTGTGTGTGTGTGTGTGTGTGTGTGTGTGTGTGTGTGTGTGTGTGTGTGTGTGTGTGTGTGTGTGCGTCATATACATACCTTTTTTAATCAATCCTGAAATATGATCATAATCACCAGAAATCAAAGGAATGTCTTCAAAGTTTTCATCCTCATTTGAATCCTTGTATGTGTCAGAAACATCTAGTGGCACCAATTTCCATTCACTAACATATCCAAGCTCTTGGTTCTTGCAATCAACATAGTTTTCCAAAATGCAATCAAAACAAAAACATAAATAATCCCTAGTGTATAATGTCCATGAGCGATTATCTGTACTCATGACACAATGCAAAGATCTTGTCCTCTCCACGCTCTTGCATCCATGCATTGATCTTCTATCCACATCTGCAAAATGTACATGTGTACACGAACATGTACATGTAGATCAAGTTGTTAAATTGAAACATTTGAACAAGGAACATTTTTTTTAAAATTTAAATAAAACACTTAAAGAGAACACGTACCGGTTATCTCCCAAAACATTCTATATGGAATGGGTCTATATGTTCTCGATGATGATTCCCTAGGATAATTAGGTTGCTCAAAGTGTTTCTTACACCATTCAACAACATCATGTGCATCTTCTATATGATCTCCTATGTAATTTATTTGATGCTTTCTTAGAGCATGTTTGATACAAGCTCCTGCACCATCATGTTCACCCTTTCCATGATCACTCTCAAAAAAACTCCAAACATGTGGTATTTTGTCATTTCGATGATATCTACATAGTGCATAAAATGGCCTCAAAGATTTGAATTGTGTCGCACATCCATTAGACCAAACAAAATGTTTAACTATTGTTATGCCTATCTCTTTCAAATATTCAAAAAACTTCTTAAAGCAATGTTGTACAAAAAGTGTGTCATGCTCCTTATCATCACTGATATAGAAGTGGTACTCTTTCTTAATGACATGATTTTCAAATGTACTATCAACACCATCCAAATTCATATGTGCATGTCGATAACACACATGCACCAAAATAGTGATTTGCTTTGAAAAGCAATACTTTGATTGAATCTCTTTTTGATGTGCAAAAGAGTAATTCTCTGCGAAGTCCACTACAAATAGAATAGTTCCAAGTGGGAAAGTGTCTCTTAATATTTTAAATTGTTCTGCTTGCCACTTGGCAAAAAAACCATGGCATATGTATGGTTTTATCAACTTACGAAAAAATTTATATAGATGTTCCAATAGGTATTTCCTCTTCTACATAATCTAGCCTTGTAGATTCCTTTCCAAATTTTGTTTCAAATTTTTTGTACTTGTAACTCTTGCAATTTACCATCTTCCTCATGTTAGTATCTTCATCTCTCAAAGGCAATTTAGCCAAGTCCCTGCATGTTCCACAAATTCCTCTTATGCAATTTATTTGACTGGTTGCATTATCATCTGATTTATCACATAAGATGGATGTTATGAATTGACTTGTTCATTTAGGAGGAGTATTTTCATAACCATCACTATCTTCTCCAATCTTTCGAAACACCTGATAGTATAAGTCCAATTCTATGTGATAGCAACAACAACAAGTTTCAAAAAAATTGTTTAACTTCACATAATATGGCCTTAACCATTCAAACATGGTTTGTCCAATCTTTATATGAGGGTTTGTATTAGTAAACAACACATACAATTCATGTTTTGTTGTGTCTATCCAATGTTTTAAATGGAGATCATAACGATCAGGACCAATCCTTTTCTTGATAAAATCTCTACTGTTTGATGAAGGACGAGTATTATCATTCCAAAAACTTGTCACAAAGTTCCTAACAACATCTTCGATTCTATCACAATGAGGAGCTCTACACATAATTGCCCAATTGCCTTCTGAGGTAGTATCATCCAAACTCTTTCTCCTTTTAACATATTTAGATATTGTCCTTCTACTAAAACCAAACTCAGATGACAGTGAATAGATTTGTCTTTTTTGAGGCAATCTTTCATTTACTAAAGATGTCAACATCACTCTTCTTGAAATGGCCTTGTCTACTGTTCAAGATTTTTTACCAATGTTCACCAAACCTTTCTTAACATTATCAACAATATATTTTTGTAGCTGAGAAGTTTTCCTCTTTTGACTTGTTGTATCTATACCCAACAATTCTAGTGGATCTATTAAGTCTTTACGAGTAAGTACAATTGATAACAATTGAGCTTTTTCTAGTGTAGTATCAAGATTGTTGAAATGAGACATTATTTCTTTTGCACTTTTATTCATTGACCTCCTTTTAGTATGTCTAGGTTCTTCACTGAGACGTTTCAACTCATCCACATCCATTTCAAGTAAATGATCTAAATTTTTATAAGAAATATTTCTCTTCACCTATTTAGCTAGATCCATAATATGCTCATCCTTACCAGTGGTAGGAGGTAAGGAGCCTAACCACTCTCCTTCAACCTCTATTGGTTCAACTTGGACAATCTCCTCCCTATGTTCATCAAATATATTGTGTTCTTCAACAGGTTCATTTGCCTCGACTCCCGCTTCAGAACTCCCTTCTTCTCGATCTCGTTCTACACATAATTTAAGAGTTCGTGTAAGGTTCAAATTGATAGATTATTCAAAATTAGGTTTAAGATTAGGGGTGAATTTGGCTTAAAGCTTTGTGTTAAAATTAGGGTTCAATTTGCTTTAAATTTAATTTAATTACTTTCAGGGTTAGTGTTATAACTCTAATTAGGCTACTACCGAAAGTCTGATGTAGCGCGGTCGGATTCAGAACTCAAATTTGAGCGGGAGTTCTAGTTTGGCGTCGGGACAACATGAGGCCGATGACTCAGAGATTCCTGCAGATGGAGGGAGCTCAAATAGTAAGGATCCCAATTCTCCCTTGGATTTGGGGGACCTAGGGGAGGACCAAGACCACGTGAAGAGCGGCTAGCAGATGAGAGCGGGAAAGGGCAGGTTCAAACTTTAAAAATAGAAGACGGCAACTCGGAAGGAGCTCAAGGATAGAAAGTGACTAGTGGTTCAGAGAACATGGTGGAAGGAAAAGATCATCCGGAAAAGGTTCTTTCGTCAACCCCCGAGGATCTTAAGGGGGGACCCAATTTGAATGGACATATACGTAAGTGGTCCTCTCTGTTCGGGGTTAAACCCAAAGGTAAGTCCTCATCGCCTCCTGTTAAAAACACCTCGAATGTGTCTCAGGGAAAGTTTGCTATCGCTGTTCCAGACCAAATCATAGACCAAAACATTGCTAGAATGGAAAATACATTGATCGGTAATTTTTTGGGGTCTAGACCTAATATAGAGATCGTTCGTGGATTTGTCAAAAGAAAGTGGAATTCGAAAGGTCGGGTTGATGTGGTTGCAATGAACAAAGGTTGTCTATCCTTTTCTTTATCTTATGATGAGGATAGAAGAAACATTCTCTATAGTGGGTCATGGGTAATAGGCAAACACATCATGTACATCCAGAAGTGGTACCCTAACGTGGCAAAAGGAAAGAATTTTTTGGTCCAAGTCCTGGTGTGGGTTAAACTCCCTGGGCTTCCAATGGAATTATGGGAGGAAGATGTTTTTGTAGGAATAACCAATACCTTCAAGGAGCTTATCGCTATTGACCAGGTCACGACATCCAGAAGAAAGCTGATTTATGCTAGGATTTGTGTTGGAGTTGGACCTGACACGAACATGCCAGAGGAAATAGAGATAGAATATAAACTGGGGAAGTGGAGGTAGAATATTGTTTATGAAACAATCCCTTTTGCCTCCCTTCATTGTAAAAAAGTTGGACATTGGGCTAAAAAATGCCCAAGTATCGAGGGTAAACCCTACCTCCAAACTAAGGTTTGGAAAAAAGTGGATAGGCCTCTAAAAGCCTTGGAGTCCAATGACCCAAATCAGGAGAAACAATCTCAGATTGGACTGACGGAGGAAGAACTCACCAGTGAAGTGGGAAATGAACTAAAGAAAGCAAATAGCATAAAAATAGATCATCAGGAGTTGGAGCCGAGTGATAAGGATTCAGAGCATGGAAAAAAAGACAACAATCAGAAAGAGGAACTGGAAGAGGATAAGACAGAGTTAGTCTCAAATAAATGTGAGAGTAAAGGAGATAAAAAGCCCACAGATAACAAAGAGGAAGGAGATAATTTTAACCTCTTTCCAAACTCTCAAGATCTAGATAAAGAATTAGACTAGTTCCAGGAGGCCCAACCTGATAACATCCTGGGCCAAGGGCTATCAGAAATCTCATTAGCTTCCCCAGCAAAAGTAAAGTTGGCCTTTTTGGAGGAACAAGATCCAAAATGGGGAGATGAGGAAGACATCAAAAAGGCACTGGGGAAGAATGAAATAAAGCAGGAGGAAGAAGAAGCAGCAGAGGACAAAAGAAAGAACAAGCAAAAAAAAAAGAATAACAATAACCTCATCAATAGTACACAGACTAGAAACACCAGAAGCAGGCTTGGGGATGTGGGAGCGCAACACACTTCTCCAGGAAGACATTCAAATGCCAAAAAGAGATCAATGAAAACAAGAAGGAATATAGCAGATGGTACCCAAATAACCATCTTTGAGGCAGGTATTTCTAAAAATCCATGAAAATCATCTCTTGGAATATTTGAGGACTGAATAGCCCTCACAAACATGATGTAGTTAAAAGTATGATTAGAGATAAAAATCCTGATATTTTTTTGATTCAAGAAACTAAGATGGAAAAAGATAAAGTTGAAAGCCTGAATATGTTTAAAAATGGAGGAGTCAGTGGAGGGAGTTCAGAAGGTGCATCGGGAGGAATTGTGTCCTTCTGGAACAAAAAAAATGTAGAAGGTGAGGTGCTGATTCAGGACAACAACTTGGGTTGCATTAGATTTAAGAACCTTAAGAATTGCACCACTTGGGTCCTAACTAACTTATATGCTCCTAACACTAAGACTAGTAGAAGTGAGATGTGGAGAAATCTTACTGGGTTAAGAATCAGGTTGCAGAGGACAGCTGGATAATTATGGGAGATTTCAACACCCCCTTGAAGGAAAATGAAAAAAGGGAGGGAGTCAAGCTAATCTGGACAGTAGATTGGACTTGATGGATTTTATAAACAATAATGCCATTCATGACTTGGAGCTACAAGGAGTCAAATACACTTGGACTAATAGAAGAATGGTGAGAATTTGATTCAGGTTAGACTTGATAGAGCTCTCCTTTCCTTAGATTGGTTTAACCTTCATGACTGCTCTTTATCTTCTCACATAAGGGCAGGATCAGATCATTACCCAATAACCTTTATGGCTGAAGCAAAGAATAGAAGGAGACATTTCCCTTATAGATTTGAAAAGATATGGACTAGACACCCGGATTTGGAAAGTAAGATTAAGGACTAGTGGCAGGTCAGTATTGAAGGAAATGCCATGTACAAAGTGGTCAAAAAGATGAAGATTGTTAAAGATAATGTTAAGTGGAATAAGGAATGCTTTGGGAATATCTTTACCTCAAAAGCTACAACCCTCTTAGAGCTCAAGGAAATCTAGGATGAGATACAGAATAATGGCTACACTAATATGTTTAGAGATACTAAAGATGTTATTCTTATGAGATATCATGATATTATAGCTAAAGAGGAAACCTACTCGAAACAAAGATCAAGAAATGTCTGGTTGAAGGAAGGGGATAGGAATACTAAATACTTCCATATGTCCACCTTAAGACATAAGGCCATTAACAAAATTGTTCAGATTAAAGTGAATGGTAGATGTGTTGTAGATGATGATTCCATGAGCAAGGATGCTATGGACTTTTTCTCCAATTTACTTGCTAATGATCAAAATTTGGATACACAGGCCCAAAGGGACCTCTTGGACAATATACCTACCATTTTAGGGGATGATTAGAATGCTCAACTAACTGCCATCCCTTCCCATGATAAAATTTTGATAGCAATCCTTTGAGGGCAACAAGGCCCCAGGTCCAGGTGGCTTTCCCATGTTCTTCTTTCAAATGTACTGGCATATTATTAGAGATGATGTTACCAGAGCTGTGAAAGAGTTTTTTGGTGCTAGAAATTTTTTGAAAGAAGTTAATGGTAATTTTATTGCTCTTATCCCCAAAAAGATGGGGGCTGACTCAATGGATCTCTTTAGACCTATTAGTCTATGCAACTCTCTTTATAAGATAATCTCCAAAATTCTTAAGTTGCTCCCCTCCATCATTTCGCCTCAACAAAGTGGTTTTGTCTCGGGTAGACAAATTTTGGATTCAATCATCTCTGTCCATGAAAATATCCACTCTTTGTCTTTCTCTAAAAAAGAAAGTTTTTTTCTGAAGCTTGACCTCTCTAAAGCCTATGATAGAGTGGATTGGGATTTTATGATGGATGTTCTCTCTACTTTTGGCTTCAGCTCCAGAAGTGTTAGCCTTATCAAGAAACTTGTCTCTTCGGCTTCTTTCTCTGTTTTAATGAATGGATCTCCTTCTCCTTTCTTTAAAGCTTCTAGAGGTCTCAGGCATGGGGACCCTCTATCGCCAGTTATCTTTATCATTATGGTGGAATGTATGGGGAGATGTATTGGAAAGCTGGTTGAGAAAAGGGAGTTTTGTGGTTTGAATCCTTCTTCAGCGGATCAAATATGTTCCCATTAGCAGTTTGTTGATGACTCTATAATAATGGGGAAATCTACAGTGAAGGATTCTAGAAGATTAAAAAAGGCTTTGGATAACTATGGAGATGCCACTGGTCAACTTATAAAATGATCTAAAAGCTTTGTTTATTTTATCAATACCCTAGAGAGAAGGAGGATCAAAATTAGTAATATTTTGGGTTGTCAAATTGGTAGTCTGCCTGCTTCTTACTTAGGGCTCCCCTTATGCCATGATCCTCTGGATACTTTTTGGGGAGCCTTGGTGGATAAATTCCACAAGAAGATGTCTGGCTGGAAGGGTGCACTTCTTAGTCAAGCGGGTAAGGTTCAATTGCTGAAATCCACTCTTCAAAGTATTCCTCTCTATGCCATCAGTCTGTTTAGGATTCCTGCTAAGTATGTGGAGGCCGTTGAAAAGATTCAGAGATATTTTTTATGGACAGGGGTTGAGGAGAAGAAGAGAATGAACTTGATTGCATGGGAGAAGGTCTGCAAGCCTATAAATAAAGGAGGTTTGGGCCTTAGAAGAATAAGAGACATAAATGAGTTCCTTATGGCCAAGCAGATTTGGAGAGGATATAGAAATCAAGGGGAGTGGAAAATGATATGGGATAACAAATATAAAAGTCAATGTCCAACACTTCAAAGCTTCCTCAAAGTGGAGATTATCCCAATTGGATCCAATATTTGGAAAAATGTCTCTAGAACAAGAGACTTAATTGTCAAAGGTGCAAAATGGAAATTGGGGAAAGGGAATCTTATCCAGTTCTGGGACGACCCTTGGCTTCTGGAGATCCCTTTGAATGAAAACCCTGAGTGGAACAGATTTCAGAACCAATGCAAGGAAAGATTTGGAACCAAGGTGGAGGATTATTGGAAAGATGGACAGTGGAAGGACTTATCTCAGGTGGACCAGTCTTTGGGTAGTTTGAATAAAGTCATGAACTCTATGGTGAGGGTTGAAGAAGAAGACCATTTAATTTGTAAATTCATAGCTAGTGGTACTTTTACAGTGGCTTCTCTGTATCATCAACAGTTCTACAACATGGAAAGCCCATGCTGGGCTAAAGCATGGGTGAAAGGCCTCACCCCTAAGATAAACATTTTCTTCTGGAAAACCCTTCAAGATAAAATTCTTACTACTGACAATATTAGAAAAAGAGGTATTAGTATGCCTAGTTTTTGTATTCTTTGTAAGCAGAATGAGGAGACTATAATCATATGCTCTTTCATTGCCCTTTCTCTGCTGATGTTTGGGGAAGTTGTCTGGATCACTTCAAAGTCAGTTGGGGTTTCCCCAAGTCGATTCAGGAGATTTTCAACTCTTGGCATCATCCTTCAAGAAATAAATCCACAACCTTATTATGGAAAATTGCTTTACCTCACATGTGTTGGGGAATATGGAAAGAGAGAAATGATAGAGTTTTCAGAGAAAAGACTACTAAGGCTAAAATTGTGTTTGAAAAAATAAGAAGAAGTATAGTGGAAAATATCAATATCATAGGCGGTATTGATAATCCTCAAGATAAGGATGATCAATTTATCTACAAAAAGTGGAGATTAAAGGGTCAAGAGTGCTTTTAGATCAACCCTAGAGAGGGTGTGATATGGACCAGTCCGCCCAAGGGATGGATGAAAATCAATTTTGATGGGGCCTCAAAGGGTAACTCGGGTGTTGCAGGATGTGGAGTGGTCCAAAGGGATGAATGGGGAATATGCAAAATCATAAAATGTATTCCCATAGGAAATCAGACTAATCATGTTGCCGAAGCCACGACGGCTTACCATGGGATGATCCTTGCCAAGGAAGCTAAATGCACTAAAGTTTGGTGTGAAGGAGATTCTTTAAACATAATCAATTGTTTAAATATGAAATTCCTGCCTTCTTGGTCAATTAGTAATGATATTAAAGCAACTAGGAAAATCAGTGAAGAATTTGAAATGTGTGTTTTTACACATGTGTATAGGGAGGCCAACTCCTGCGCTAATTGGGCAGCCAACCTTGCTTGCCAATCGGGAGACATCATTACTAGTTATGGTGAAATGGAGACTGCAAGTGATATGAAATCCCTGCTTAATCAGGACCGGAGCCAGACAAGGCAACGTGGTACTTTTAATCATTATTTCTAATGCCCCTTCCGCCTTTTTCAATGCAAGGTTTTATCGAAGATAATAAGCATTTATATAAGTGTCTTATCATTATTATCTAGCATGGATTCAGGGCAAACTTACAAAGTACCCACAGAAACCAGAGGAGAGGTTATCAAGATGAGAGAAGGAATTGCAAGGAAGGTGTTGGAAAAATGGGAGGTAACAAGAAAAGATTCGAAGCTACTTCCTGCTCTGACTAGAGAAAGAACAAAGAAGTCAGGGATATCCTTCAGCAGGGGGGTTTGAATGTTTTCATGGAGCGGCTAAGTGGGAAAGACCCCACAATTAGTATTTATTTCATCAAGAACTGGAAAAATGGCAAAATCCTTATCGGATCCTAGATGATGAATGTTGATGAAGAGGTCATTGCCAAGGCCATGGGGATGACTACTGAGGGAATGAAATTTTATAGGGACCAAGGCATATCAGATAAAGCAGCAGATAAGTTTCCTGTCACAGACGAAGAGAGGAGAAAGATAGTTAAAATCAACAACTCCTACCATGCTCCGAAGAGAATTTGCAGGCCATGGAGGTTTGTTTTATTCGCTTCTATTGCATACATTACCTTAGATGGTAGGTTTACCAGAGCCTACGGGCGTCACTTTGTTTTGCTCAACCATTTCCGTCATGGGGAAAAGGTGAGCCTACCCTATTACCTAGCATGCTCAATGGATCATACTATAAAGGAGGTTCAGAAGGACCCTAAAGGCGACCATGCCCTCCACCAAGGGCTTATGGTCCTGGTTTATAAAATGCTTAAGGGGAAGTGCATTAAAAAGCCTATTAAAGGAAAAAATGCAAGAGATGAGACAACAGAGAGTGAAGCTAGTGGATTTAACTTTGAATCAGAGACCAAGGGATAATCGGAAGAAACTAGCAAAAAAGGGAGGAATAGGGCCAAGAAGAGAAGGATTATTGTGGAATCGAAAATGTCAGATTCTGAAACCAAATCCTTTGAGAAAAAAAAATTGTTAAAAAAAAGAAAGGGAAAGCTACTGGAAAGCAGACTCAGAGGAAGAATACTAAAAAGGGTAACAATTCAGACATCAACCACATTTTGGTTGATTCCGAGGAGGAGGCTGAAGAAAACAAGAAGGTTGAGGGTTAGGATTAAGAAGGGGAGGGTAACTCAGTGATGGGCAATATTGAGGGCGTGAATACCACAAGTCTGCAAAAGGAGGATAAAGGGGATAAAAGTGGCAGTGGTGACAATGATACTGTTAAAGCCTTTTGTGAGACCATCGCTACCATGGTGAAGGATATCAATAGTTTGAAAACAGATATGCAGGCTATTGCAAGAGTTACGGCTGGTGATAAGCCCCTGGCTAAACATGTTAAAGAATTGGTTGTCGTTCTGCATAATGCAGAAGCTATTGAATGTATAGTTGGAAAAATCATAGCTATGAAAAAAAAGGTCAATGAGATGGGAGAGAGAAAGGAAATGGAAAATAAAATGAATGACTTCGGTAGCAGAATTGACAGGTTGGAACTCAACATTAAGAAGATTGCAGACCAAAATTTCCAAATCCTCAAATCTTTGGTGCACAACATGAATATCCTTATCAACGGGTTTGAGAACAATGCTGAGTAGGATGGTGATAAAGAGCAGCTGGACAAGAAGGGTCATGAAAGGAGGACCAGAGCTAACACAAAGATCAAGGGCAACATCAAAGGTCGTGAGCTGGAGGAATTGAAGACCTTAGCGAACAACATGAAACAAATGGTTGTTCATGCTAAGGAAATTATGAATAGTATTTAGGTCTCTATTGGTGTCCTAGGTTCTGTCTTTTTGTTGTCTTTGTGCTTTCCTTTCGCTGTCTGTTTCGGGTTTTTAAGGATATGTTATGTTAGTTGATCCCTTTCGGTGGGATCATTTTGTCTTTTTGAAGTGATCAGGCACTTTTTTTTAGCAATCCTGTTCTCCTGGCTTGTACAAGGTTCGGGTACCTTTCAAATACCTGCTTTTACTTAATCAAAACTCTAATTAGGCTTAAATTTATTTAGTGACATGCAAGTAGGTTTAGAGTTAGAGTTAAATTTTGTTCAGTAATTAATATTTCAAGAAGATGATAATTATTTTAATAATTTTTTTCTGATGTTTAATTCTAGATTTACACATGAAGAATTATAATTAGTTTATTATTATCATTTAATTTATGTTATTCCTTGCGTATAGTGTTAACTAAGGTTAAATTTTGTTTTGCGTTAATAACAAATAAACATAAACATATAAAGTGAAAATAAATATTGATGAGTTATTTTGAAAACCTCAATCTCTCAATAACACATAAAATGAAATTTTGATATTTAAATTATAAATTCCAATTTTCAAAATTAAAAGTACAAATATTTTGATGCATGCATACAATAAAGGTGGTCATATTAATTTGTTATGTCATAATAGGTGGACTATAATTTATCACATGTGTATTTAAGACCTATTAGTGCATAATAGACCTCCTAATCTGAAATGTTTTTGCATACGTGAAGTCATATAAATAGAACCTAAATTATGATATAATAGGTTCTAAATTTATGTCACATTTAAGACCTATAATCAATGTAATAAGTCCTAATTTATCACATAATAGGCCTTATTATTAAAATTAATATGACCATGTATGCAAAAACATTTCACATTAATATACTTGACTCCCCTTAAGACAGATATATTATGTGATATTAAAGGACCTATCACACATGAAATTAAGTACATGTCTTAAATATTCAATATAAGTTGGAACCTAAATTATGACATAATAGGTCTTATTAATTTTATGACTTAATAGGTCTTATCTATTATAAATGGACTTAATTATATAGGAGAAAATGCAATTACACAACAAGCAAGTTAATGGAATTTGAAATTTGCAATACACGTATTATTTCAAATTAATTATGCTTTCCAATTAAAACGAGATTATTTTTAATCCTACTATTTCCAATTAATTTAATTAAGATTTTTTAAATTAATTTTCATTAAAAATATTAGATAAAAAATATTGAACTAATTAATACTAACAAATAAACACTATTTTTGGTACGTAATACATGTATAAAATTAAATAGAAATAAAAATAAAAATACATACTTGCATCATGATATCTTTGTCTTCTTTGTTCTCGATATCTTACTTCCATTTTGGGAGAATAATTCCTTGAAGTCTTATTTTGCCTTCTCTTCTTGTTCCCCATGTTTTTAAAAAGACCTTCAAATTATTGCCCTCAAAATAATTTTCAAATGTCTTCTCTCATCCAAAAATGCAAATTATTTTAATCATTTGTGTGATAAAAAATGAAAAAAATTATGGACATTTATATGACTCCACTTAAAAAATAAAAAAAAATTGCGTCAGCCAAGGTTCGAATGAACGCTGACAGTTAAAAAAGGTCGGATTCATTCGAACCTGGCCGTTACGAAATATTACAGGCCAAAATTTAGCATGAGGGTTCGAGCGGAGGGGGTTAATGGTTCGAGTGAACCCAATTCGCTCGAAACCCTGTTCATTTGAACCATGTTGTTAGATATTTCTCCCAAATTTTTTTAGAGTTCTGAGGAATTTATGACTTCGGAGCTCTGGTTCAAGGCATGAATGAAATAATCTTGATAACCCAAAAATATTAGATGTTATTACTTGGAGCAAGCTTTCCAACGAGTATAATTTTATTATATTTTGAATTTATTATGTTCTTGTTTTTTTAATTTTATGGAATATTGGTTTTTCACCAAACATGAACTTCTCTGTTCAACGCATTGGGAAAAATAGGAAACAAATTCAAAAAAATTCTAAAAAATATCTAAGCCCTAGGTATTGATGTCTTCTTTCTAACAAAAATAAATAAATTGAATTTCGATATATATAGAACAAGTTATGTGTTCAAACTTAAACCTATGTCTAAATTATGACTAGTTGGACTTCAAAACTTTATAAAATGAAAAAAATTGAACATATCACTATCAAACCAATTGCAAGCCCTGGATATTGATGTTACAAACCAAAATTTGAAAGAATTGAGTTTTTATCATTTAGAGAAAAAAAAGTTATGTGTTTCGGGAGGCACATCACTCTTAAAAAATGTAGTTTGTTGTAAAAAACTACTTTTCGAGGGAGATTGAATTTTTTTTTTTTAAATCCTTCAAAAATTTTGAAAAAAAATGTATATAGAATCTACAAATCACTATTTACATCATCTTCAAATTTTTAATAGTTTAAAAGTTATAGTTCTCGGAAGTTGAAGATTATTTTAAAAATGTTCATCTCAGTGTCAAAAGTGGCAAAAAAGTGGGAACCATTATTGTGAGTTCACCCACATACATACATACATACATATAACCTCTCTTTCTTGTTCCCTCTCTCCCCATCTCTCCATATTGCAAACATAACATCAGCTTATTTGTAATGGAGCCTGATTATCTCCCTAATTCAGAGGTCCTACCAATTGACCTCATGTACTATGCAAATGTATGCAAAAAATAGACCAAAATCTTGCCTAAATGACCTTCCACACCTCTTCAGCATAACCATTGCACACCAAGGTACAATTACTAGTTATAAAATTGTATTAGTAATAGGCATGTACATATAAAGTAATATTATGGTTATAAACAATAATAACTATTACCTTTAAAACTCAAATAAAACAAAATCTTAATTAAACTATTAAATAAAAACAAGGTTTCAAAACAATATTAAAAATTAAATCAACATAATTTTATTTTTAAGAATAAGTGATATGTTATAAATTAGAATACCATATCAACTATATATACAAATTAGAACATTAGATTATATTTATTTATACTATATTTTTATAATTTATTAGTAATTTTTCTATATAAATTTATAAATAATGAAATAACACATTGAGTACAACACATATCAAGCTATAAATCTCAACAGAACTCATGAAAACTTCTTATAAACAAATCACAGACTTTCACCCCTACACTAATTGCTTAACATGCCTAAAAACATGACTAAACCTTACATCTTTATAATTTACGTAATTACTAATGGTTTTGTTGGTACAATTGATAATATGCATATTGCCTTCACTGTTACAAAATTTTGACATACCTCAAACTACACATTGTCAAATAAATATAATACCTTTAATATGAAACCTATATTTTTCTTTTACATTTTCTTTTATATATATAAATATAAATATAAATAAATATAAATATAAATATAAATATATGCTCTCAACCTAACCCACTTGGAAATTCCAATTCTAGAAATCCAATTAAATGCTTTTAAAAACCAAAAGACTATATAGATAAAAGTGGATAGTAGTAAAAATGCATTCTTTTCTAAAATTCCATACACGAGTAATAGTTTTTCATATAAAAAGAGAGCAATGAAATAGGCATTGTGTTTTAACGTACACTATACTATACGTATTAATATAAAGGAAAGATGCCCCTCTCATAATTGGTTGTGGTGTAAAAATTGAACTAAAGTAAGTAGGACATTAAGGGCCACCCTCATATGTCACTTGCACTCTTCTTTAAGATTCTTAAAAGAAAGATCAATCTTTATCTTATTATTGTATTCAACTTGTTTTTCATTATGGTTTTATCATTTAAAAATTAAGATTCTTGCATAAAGATTCAATGGTATCAGGTAGATAAGGGTTCTTATCTGTACATGTTTTAATGTTGTATTCAAGTTGTTTTTCATCATGCTTTTATCATTTTATTGTTGGGTATGTGTCAAAAAGATGGCAGGAGTCATGTGAGGCTTTTGTTAGTGGTTCTCAATCTTCATATGCTTTACGGGGGAATGGAAGAAAACTATTTAAAGTAGAGGGAATATCAATATATGTCAAGAATGTCATTGGAGTTGTTGGCATGATGTTTCATGCTTAAAAGTCTACAGACATTACGATAGCATAATCTGGGTTGGATCATAAGTAGAAAATTTTGAAATCACCACATTTATGAACATACATATTTTATCATGTTTGATATTATAAAAAGTATTCATTAGAATTATATGTAATTAAAATATTATTAAAATGTTTAATTTTTATTCTTCCATAGCTAGAAGAAAATATCAATGTGAAAAATATGCTACATATTTGTGAGTATTGCAAAAATAATAATAGAATGTCTAAGTGAAGAAAATAGGCTAAAAGATTTTCAGAGAGTAAATTCAAGGCTTTGTCTTGTACCCTATTATAAAACCAAAATATATGCTTTATGGGTTCCCATTACTTATAAATTGAACATGAGACGTCTAAATTTCCCAATCAAAAGAGCCAATTTCATGTCACATCCTTCGTAGAAAACTAAATAGTATAAAAAAATCCAAAGAGCTAAGGATCATAGATTCAATAATATCCATATGCATAGTCTAAACTATTTTGCTACAAATATGAGCAAAAGAGTTAAGTTTCCACATATGATACGATTCCTCATATGTCACAATCTTTGATGATAGCCACAAAGAGTCTACTTGAATTTATTTTTATAACCAAAGATTTACATTTTTACTTGCCACTTATAATCTCTCTACCACCAAGAGTGAAATTTGGTGTTGGATTTGTGTAGGACCTTAGATGATGTTACCATTTTAATCTCAACATCCATTTTGAACTTCATATTAGAAATAATCCTTCGCATTAATCTATTTCATTAAAGTTAGGAAAGAGTGAATTTGTTGAAGATGTCAATAATAATGAGAATTATTAGAAAGAATTTGATACCATATTGAAAAAATGGACTTTTTAGACTTGTTACAAAAGAAGAATTCCCAATTTACATAATCCTAACCTAATCCTATATATAATCTTATTATCTATATAACATCAAATTTGATTCTAATTGGTTGATTTGCACAACTTACTTTTTCTACTTTCCTAGTTACTTGAAATAGAAAGATAGCTAGTAATAATATAACTTATAATAATAATATAACATAATACTAATATAACTTATAATAAACTAGCCACCTATCCCTGCTTAAACATAACATGGTAGGTAGACAATGATAACAACAACAACAACAACAACAACAACCCTTAAGTGCAACTTGATGAGTGATTTAAAATAAATCTAAAACCTCCAAATTGGGTCTCGATAATCATGCTTGATAAGGTAGCCATGTGTAATGAACTCAATGAAGAACTAAGGAGATTTACAATACTTCTGAAGGAAAAATTAATTTACCCAAATGATCATTAATGATGAATATGTCAAGGGTTTAGTGAAGACTACAAAAAAATGTTGTTACACTTTTGAAGGTATAGTAAGATGAAATGATTTTCTAAATGCCCACAATTCAATGATGATGGAAAAAAACTCGATGATGAAAAAGGCCACTTACACCAAACAAACTTTCTTTCCTCAAGATGAGACATTGTTGAATGTGCATTAGGTTGAAGAACAATAATGTGTCCTACTAATGTGTCAACATTGATTTTTTCTTGAAATCACATAAAGATTAAATATACTCTAAACATATCCTAATTTGGTATGCTTTAAGCATTTGGACCTAGGATTGACAAATGGACTACACTCTAGATAGGAAACAAAAATAAAGTCTTGTGAACACATGACTATGAGGTAGAAAATATCTTTAAATGGGTCTAAATACTTATGCAAAAAGATGTTGTATTACAAGAAAGTGCTTAGAATATTGTTACAATGGTTCTTGGAAAATTTATGAACTTATGGATCAAAAGGACTTTCTCATCTCAAATTGCATAATTGATTTGCTGGTAGTGACCTAGCCTAACACCCACGCTAGTCATAATATCCTATATGGAAGGCTTAGCATTGGAAGATGGTGGAGACTTGAAAAAATTTAAAGAAGTATATATCAATGTTTAGAGGCCTATAAAAACTAGGTTCTTTCAAAAATTAAAGGAAAATATGAAATTGAGGCAAAAGAACATGCAAAAAAGTGTTAGAAAAAAATAAAAAACAAAGAGAACTAGAATGATTTTACCTAGTTATGAAAAGATAAGATTGTAAATCTCTAATGGTACCCATATAGAATTTTTTTTGATAACCTACACAAATGATAAGAAACAATGACACAAAATAATTTATCCTTTGACTATGTGTAAAGACAGAAAAATAGTCTTTTTATGTGACTTTTGACTAGTTTTTGAGAGGGTGTGGGGCCAAAAAAATTAAAGAGAACTAGATCACTACAAATAGGATTTGAAAAATTATAAATATGAATATTTTATCAACAAGTGACTCATTTTAGGGTATCTTGGTGATGCTTGGATGACTTGGTGGATGACCTAGTCTACTTTCAAAAATTCTTGAAATTTTAGATTGAGTTCTTTAGGTGATTTAATACCTCTTTCCTTATAGATATTTTCTTTGTTTATGTCTTGATAGAAATGTCAAAATCTATGAAAACCATTAAAAAATAGCTATGAGGGAGTTGACTCAGTCAATCCCCTTGTAAGATTTCAAGAAATATCAACATTGATCAAATAAGATGGCTATTTAAAAATAAATAAAATTAATATAACTTAACAAATCATAGACATTCAAAGTATAAATAAACCTAATATATAAAGTTGAATGGTGAAGAGGAGACAATCCAAACAAGGAGGGATGGGGAGAGAGATTGGAAAGACATAATATAAAACTATCGAATAAGGATTGATATGGATCTAAAGTAGAGCAAATTAAAGGAGAGAAAAATAGGCTTAGGAAAATATTAGTTCATTTCAAGAGGAGAAATTATGATGGAAACCAAAATAAGGTAAACTAGGGTTTTAGTGGGTACATGTTAAGGTGGAGAGAAAAAAAGGGAAACTAGATGAGAAATGGTAAATGAAAAGTAATAAGGGGATAAATAAAATTGACAAGGCATATAAATAAAATGGGAAGAATGTTGTTAAGGTTTTCAAGGAAATTAAGGAAGAAGAGAATCATGACAAAGTTGAGGTTTGAGTGTTAGGAAAATGGGCGTTGTACACCTTGTATAAGAAATAAATGTTTTAATCATATATATTTGCATTGTATCTTTGGATATATATAACTACCCACATTAAGTATTCTAACTGTATACCCTTAATAATATTATGTGCTAACATGAATAAACAAGTGAGAATGACAATATTTATCCATGTACAATAGTGTGCTCATTTGATACATCTTTATTGTGTTTAGAAGTATTGTTCACTATATTATTTCCTTCCTTCTCATAGGCCTTTTCCCCTTATCAAGATTTTATGGCTTCTATTATGGGTCATGTCCCATAGTTTTCATTCTATACCACTATATATTAAAATCCATACCAACCTTTGTGTACTAATTCTTTTGGATGACACGTTGGAAGAAATATGCTTACCCTAATACTCAATATAATTACATGTATTTTATTAGGCCACTATGTCCATACCACCATTTCTCTTGCTCATATTGGGGAAATATTCTTATTCACCAATACCATGTCCATCCCATGTGCTTACACAATGCAATCTTTATTCATTTTTATATGTTTATACTTCCACATGATTTAATGCTTATCCTACTGGTAAAAACCCCCCCATGGGAGGATGAATCAAGAAGGTCTAAGTGACCCCCATAGAAGGACTTGATCACAACACTAGAGCATTCAAAATTCCTACATTGTCACAACATCAAATCCATAATAATTTTATGAAGCATTAAGTATTTCTCATTGGGATTCAACAATGGAGGAATAGTACAAATCTTTTATTGAAATAAAATTTGGGATCTTGTTCAACTTCCTAAGGAAAGAAAACTAGTTAGGTGTAAGTGGATCGAGGATAAGATATGTACGTCTTGTTTGTAGCACAGTTAGGTGCCTCCTATAAGGAGTATGGTCTATAAATATAAGGAAAGAAAACTAGTTGGGTATAAGTGGATGCAAGATAAGATATGTCCGTCTTGTTTGTAACACATTTAGATGCCTCCCGCAAGAAATATGACTCATAAATATACCACTTGATAAGGTGAACTATAAAATAATCTATTTCTATTTTAGATATCAAAATAAAACAAAACTCCATCTTCGGAAAGAGTGATGATATTTGTGAACTCCTTTGACAAAACAGAAATTCAGAACAAAAGATGCTATTGTAGTGGAGTCCAAATTGGAGGCTGTGATTGATTGTGATTACACATAGACGCTTCAAGAAAGAGACGAAAGCAATTCAGGCACTGGACATTTGAATAAAGTTTGCTTTTGCTTTGGTTTCTTCAGTTGCCAACCAAAGTGACATCACAAATAAAGAAGAGTTTGAATTTTGTCTGTCATGTTGGTTCCTTGTAGATGCCCATCAGACTTGGCAGATATGATTGAAATCTACGTGTCAAAACCAATCAGAGCATTCAGCTCTCTACTAAAAGCTGACAATCACAGGCCTGTCCGTCCTTTGGACTCACCTACGTGGTTGCTGCATATATACATTGTATATCTGCCCCTGTAATGTTTTTTTTTGACGTCTTGTTGCTGCATATAAACATTGCATATCTGCTGACTGTTTATTTTTTGGCGTCATGTTGCTGTATATCTGCCCATTGTATATCTGCCCACTGTATATCTATCGTTTTCCTGATATCATATCAGTGGATGAAATGGCGAGCACATGGTGTTTTTGGACATGGCAGAAAGTGCAGTGGTTGTGATCGCCCATCTGACATATCCACTGTTTTTTTTATTACAGGAGATTAAGTTTACAGTGATCTTTAAAATAAAGAGATTCTCTATTAGCTACAGTAGATTACTCAATTTTAGAGTTATGTAAACTGTTAATGGTATAATCTCTATTAATCCATAAGGATATGTAATTAGGAACAGTTTATTGTGCAGGTTCATTTGTTATTATTAAATGATTATTTTATCTTATTTATTAAAGAGCACATAATTTCATATGATTTTTTAAAAATATATTAAAACAAAAAAAATCTTAAATACTTTTGATCACCAAAACCTCAAATACTTTGCATCAATATATAATTCATTCATATTACACTATATAGGTACATATATATGATGTTAATATATATTCATTCTATTTAAATTGAAAAAAAAAAAAAACTAATTTTTTTAAAGAATTATTTTAAATTACATTTATTTAATAGTTGAAAGTAAATTATTGACTGATAAGTATAAGACAATTATTTTCACATTTTGATAAGAACAAGAACAAAATTACTATTTCGAATAGATAATTGAAGAATGATATTTAAATAAAATATTATTTATGTTAAATTATATATTACAATTTAAAATAACTATAGAGTAGTCTGGAAGGTGCATATCTCTAGATTACACCTTAACTCGATGATTATGAACAATAAGACATGAGTTAGATTAATTTATTTACATCTTTTAAAAAATTCTCTACAAAGTTATTTTAAAACCTAGATACATGATTGTGTGTTGTTTAAGCTTTCTTAAGTCAATGAGAGAAGAGATAGGAAGAGCTGCATGTTCAAATGTGTTGCTTTTTTTTTCTAGTGGAGCTATATCTCTAGATTACGCCTTCCTTCAAATGATTTTGAACAATAAAACATGAGTCGGGATAATTTGTTCATACCTTTTAATAATTTTCTTGAGTTATTTTTAAAATCTTTACATGGTTGTGTGTTGCTGATTTAAAGCTTTCTTAAAACAATGGTAGAGAAGGTCAAAATGTGTGGATTTTTATTTCTAATGGAGGTAGATTTGTAGAATACATCTTCCTTTAGAAAAAAATTGAATAAGACATGAATTGGATTAATATGTTTATACCTTTTAATAAAATATTTAGAGTTATCTGGTTTAAGTTATTAGTATTGTATAAATGCATAGTAGTGCGAATAAAATGTATTGAAATATATTAATTTCAATTATATGTTTTTTATATTAATTTGATAAATTTGAACTAAGCCTAGTTAGACTAAGAGTGGTATTTTTAAAATATGTATTTATTATATTCATTTTTTAATAATATTAACAACTATAACACTCATAATCATTTATTTGTATGTATGTATGTATGTATGTATGTATGTATGTATGTATATGTATATGTATATGTATATGTATATGTAAATTAAATATCAAAAGATATACATTTTGAAAAATTCACAAATCGATCTATAAAAGGGTATTTTTACATTTCAAAAAAAATATTATTTATAAGAGTAGGAGTTGTAATAAAAATAAAAATTGGTATAAAATATACATTTAGTAGACAATTCCAATTGGAAAAATTGTGGCTCATATATAAGATAACTATAATGAATCTCTATAGACGATATGTTTGACTAAAATTAATTTTTAGTTAGAATTACTTAAATTCAACACTAAAATTAATTTTTAGTTAGAATTACTTAAATTCACTTGTGTTGATAAGTTGGTCTGAAACGTGACACAGTTTTGTGCATTTACCCATGTATATGTATATGTATATATGCATATGCATACATGCATGCATGTGTGTGTGTGTGTGTGTGCGTGTGTACATGCATATGCATGCATGCATGTGTGTGTAATTTATTAAAAAAATGTTTAATTTACATAATCATCATCAAAAATCATTTAATATATTTTTGTTTGCAAAGATAATTTAATTTCTGACCTTTTACTTTTTCCTTTCATTATGGACATTCGTGATTAGTTTGTCTTTGGTGTAATGATTAGAACAAATTGACACACACACACACACAACTATTTCTAATTTTCTTAAAATAATCCACATAATATCAATATATTTTTACCTCTTTTTAGACAAAATAAATAAAAACCTAGTCCACATAGATTACATTTGTGAATATCTAAATTTCTAAAATAAAAAAAATAGCTAAGAATGGATAGGTTTTAAATGAAAAAAAGGTAAATACAAAATTGGATAAGTGTTTGCCAACTTCTAAACAACTTGATGCCATTATTTAACTTCGGAAACATATGGTAAAATATATATATGTGTGTGTGTGTGTGTGTGTGTGTGTGTAGAAATTTGTGGTTGTACATTTTCATTCAACATTTTAACATAAAAGTTTGTAATTGTATATTCTACAAGAAATGTAGATATAAAAAAATTTAACTTATAGTGTTTCTAAATTGGCTTTACTAGTTAGCGGACTTTCATTAGCATACTCTTGATGTCATACTACTGTTGAAGTAGGAGATGACCTTATTTTTCTATATTTTCCAAAACGCCTTTTGATCTACCACAATTATGGGCTTCTCCCACCCCTTTAAATTGGATCAATCTTCTACAATTGTGTGAGTGTTGCTAGAGTTGAAGGTTCAATAATGCATGAGAATGACACCCTTGCTCAAGACACTAAGAAAGTTTGTTCCCAATTTGTTTCATAAGGTATGTCAACTAAAGTACCCCCAAATGTGGTTCTTCCCATTTAAGATTTTGGTAATGTATGTCATTGAATACATAATTTTACTTTAGTAGGACATTTGTAGGTTCAGGGTCTCTCCTAAAAATTGTTAGTATGTGGAAATTGATCATGTAAGGATCAAATTTTGGTGATGGTGATGACCCATTATTTAATAAAGCATTTGGTTGTTAGTTTGACCATGTTTAAACTAGCCTTTGTAATCCACCAAAAAGGATTAATAAATAAGTGGTTGTGAAATGTCAAAGGTCAACAAATTGTAATGCATATTATGTTGGATTATATTAGAAAGTTGGATGACTATTTCTTTGTGAATATAACCCACATTGGGTGAACCTTGTTAAATTTGTGTGTTGTTATGATATATTGTTATTTTTTGTATTTATTGTACATTATAATTTATATTGTTTATTGCCCAAGTCTGATTGAATCTTGACAAAAATATGCTCAAAGAACAAGTCATCAAGGTCTATGTCCTACATGGTATTTTCCTTGATGTCATGAAAATGTTTTAGTTTTCCGGTTGTTGTTCTTGGTCCCGGTTGATGATAGTTGATGAAATGGTTAATTGTTTTTTTATCCATCTTCTAGAAATGGTCCTTAATGTGCTAAAGGTGTTCTTGATCATTTCCCAATTGTCTGGTGGCTTCGCATTGGCTGGCATGCAGATTTGGTGATCCTATTTGGGTCCGGTTGATATTCTGTGTTATTGACACTGAGGGTTTTTCCCGGTTGACGTAACGTGTTGTGGTTGACCTTGGCGGGATTTCGGGTGGATGTAATTGTTTGGGAATTTGAATTAGGTCCATGCTATGTAATGCAAATCATAATATTGGTTAGGTAGTCAATCTTTGTATTGGGTAATGCAATTTTTGTAATTGTGAGTTGAGGGTTGAGGGTTTAGCTGACCTTGTTCTCAAGGTTGATGATTTGTATATATAGGTGATATGTTTATGTAATTTGTAGGATATGTATGAGGATAGGAATTTTTTTTGCATTATCAGAGAGAGGTAAATGTGTGAACAAGGATAATTCATTCAACGAAGTGTTGTGGAGAGTTTACTATTGCAAGGCAGACATTTGTGCTTGACCGGAATTGTAACCAAGCATTTGGAGATGCTACTTTCACAGTTCATTTCCTCTAGATTGTAGTCCAATGTTTATGTAAGTCAGTGAGACTTCCCTTTTGTGTTGAGGAGTGTCCTCTATGTTGTTGGCCTAATTTCAAGTGCAATCCCCATTGTAATTTTTTTGCATACTGTTGCAAAAGTATTATCTGACTGTGGATAGGGTTTCCCATCATGGTTTTTCCCTTCCCTGGGTTTTCCATGCTAAAATATTGGTGTTGTGTGTTGTGTACTCTCTTCCGGAGGGGTGGCGACCCCTAATTGATTCCTGAGATATTCAAAAGTATCTTTAGGCACTGGTTTTGTTAGAATATCTGCAATTTGTTTTTGAGTGAGCACATATACCAATCCGACTTCCTTTTCTTCAACCTTTTCTTTTAAGAAATTATATCTTATAGATATGTATTTTGATTTGGAATGAAATACCAGATTCTTTGACATATCAATGTCCCTGTATTTAGGAGAATTTCTCATTTTAGCTTTGCCATGCTAGAATTTTTTTGACATAAATAGCCTCCTCTTTAGGCTCTATTATGCGTATTGAACCAAATAGATTTTCCTTAGCTCAACCCCAAAAAGAGGTTATATCTAAAAGTGGATCTCTCTAATAATTTAAAGGAGATAGTGGATATCTATACTAGACATATGAGATACACTCAACATGCTCTCTCTAAACATGAACCCAATGCACGTTATCAATTTAAATCTTCCAAGGATAAGATCTAAGATTTCCCTTTGGCTTCTATTTGTTCTAAACCTATCACTAAACCCATTTCCGAGTCTTTATCTCCTATGAGAAAATAAGAGTGTTGGTCTATAACTTAGTGAATAAAAAAACTAAGAACCCAAGTAAAAATGACCCTTAAAAGCCTAAACTATAGTTTCAAAACCTCCTTGTGTGAATAAATTTGTTCTCTTTTTTTATGGGGAGACATCTAGTGAGGTGAAATTATCTTAGGTGCCATTAGTGGCATCAATTTTATCATCTCAATAAACCATTATTATTTATCATAATTCCTACCTAGTTTCTTAGCAAAGATCCCCCATCCTATCAAGGTTAATGGAAGAAGAAGAATGTATGCCAAAAAAAGGGCATCATATCCAACCCTCCATCTAGATAAGCGATAAATAGTAAATGATGATGATAAATGATAAATAAATATTGATGTTAAAAAGTACTTTTAATGTAAATACGATCAATAAACCTATTTTAAGCCATAATTGCAAAAGAATATGTGGGTAGTAGAATAGGTTTTTATGAGTTTGTATAGCTTATAAAAGAATAGAATAGTAATGAACAATAGAATTTGTATTTAATACATATTATTGTGGGAAAAGTTATAAACTACTAGGTACGGTGGTCCTTCACTGGACCTCTTATCTAGACTACATAAATTTACACAAAATTATAAACAACAAACACATTAAAAATAATAAATTTTTTAATTAGACATAAAATCTACAATACACCAAAATTTCATCTCCATTATTATTTTATAACTAAAAATCTAGATTACTTATATCTAACTTCTCAAATTAATATGAATTTATCCAAATTAAATATAATTGCCATTCATTTAATATACACTAATTTGATTAATTTGTGGCCTACACACATAGGTTTCCATTTTTTAATTGGCCTGGATCAACTTTAGGAAAAGTGTTTATATATTGATATTTTTTTTATTTTTGAGAAATATATGAGTGGAAGCGAGACACGTGTCAAAAATATATTTGTCATTCGCGCTGTCTACTATGACATGACGGGAGGCTAATCAGTGTGTGTTGCTCACCGTCCACTTTGGTCATCAAAAAAACTTTTCGACATAAAATCCAAATAAATAATAATAAATATTTCCCATGCGGAGGAGATAATATAATCCATACATTTGTCCTCTAGGAGCATCGCTCAAAGTTGATTCTTATATTTGCTCATTGATTAATAAATATTAAATCAGCATTATGGGGTTGATTATTTAATATAATATCACAAGTTCCTAAACAATCTTTATAAGAAAAACATGTTCTAAACATAAAACTTATTTAGTTTATATCTCTAGACCTATATTAAGGTATAGGGTTTAGGTCAATAAATGTAGATTTTGATTTTACAAATTGAATTGGCGTATTTGGTAGAAAATTAATTCGCACATAGTCATTCATTTGATTATTTCCAAAAGACTGATCCATTACTAAATCATTTCTTATATCTATTACAACATATCTTCATTGAGTTTGAAATTAAGACATATCATTATTATCTTATTTAGTTTTCAAAGATTTATTTCAATCTATTCGTTTGTCTCAAGTCATAAATAGTTTTAGTAATTTAGGCATTAGTGCATTTTTTTCCTTTGGTTTAGCCTGCTTAATTATTTATAAAGATCAAAAGTTTATTTGTTTTCTTTATCACTATTAAGGATCTATCTAATTGTACACCCCATTCAGTCATGACGTTATGGTTTAATTTCTAATATCTACTTTATTTTTCAAATCTAAGCCTATCTAATTTTTTGAGTTTTATTTTAGTACTTTTTCACTTAGTTTATCAATTTTACTCTTTTAGGGTGCATGTATTGGTTTTATGACAAAGTCTTACCGTTAAGGTCTTTTCTCTTGAGAAGAATCTTCACTTTATCCTCTCATGACTCATAATTTAACTCACAATGACAATTTTTTTATTATGATGGATAGTATCCTTAATAAGGAGACTGTTTTCTTATCATGATGTACATTGGAACAAATTGATAGGAAAGATTTTATTTTCATTAAAAAATTACTTTGACAAGAGATAAACAACTTTGCTAGAGGTGTTACTCCTACATAGTTGGTTGTTGTCCATCATGATCTTGATTAGTATGCCCTTAAGTTGAGATACTTTTCATCTAATTGGTATTAAGATTGGCTCTTTAGGTCTTTGAATGGTGCATCTTCTTCCCTTCCATGCAAACTTGTTCTTCCATTATTGCTCTTCCATTTATAGTATTTCTCATGGTCTTCCTATTATTGTGGTATCTATTCAAAATGGAATTTCCTCTAGTTCCATGACTACCCTATTAGTGCTCTATTCATTTCATCCATTCACCCCTCTATTATCATTCCTTCATTCCATGCACTAGTATCCCACCTACTTCTCATATTTATCCTTCTAGTGCCATCTCTCTCTCACTTACTATACAAGAGATTTTCCTTACTCTTCTCCTACTATCAATTTAGATTTATAATACATTATTAGGGTCCTACCTTCTTCTACTTCATCTCACATATCCCACTTGAGCTTATAGAATTCCAACCTCTAATCTATATTGTCCTTCTATTGCCATATCATTACCTCTCATTCCTCATACTCCCACCGCCATTAAGCCAACTAACACCCCTAATACATTCTTAAAAAAAATCGAGTAGAGGAAAAGGTGGATGTTATGCCTAGCGAATATGATACAAGGGATTATAATAGATTACATAACGCATCATTTTCATTTGAAGAATAACTACTTATCCAAGTTCAATAGCTTTGTGTCATAGCATTTTATGATTTTCTAATTTGGGAAATTGAATACCCTACAACTTCATATTCAATAGTTACATAATATCTTATGATGTTCTAAGCTAGGAAATTGAATACCCTAAACTTCCTCTTTACATTTCTGCACTCATTTTAGTCATAATTTTCCCTAGTATGTTTTAGGACCATTTCACCATGTTTCTACCCTTTCCCTTGATCATGCAAGGACATTTTGAGCACCCTAAGCCTTAGAAAACTATCCTAACCACCACTATAAATATAGGAATCATAGTTATTCATTATCATAGTGCCCTCTAAGGGACAACTACATCATATGGCATTATAGACCTTGTCTTCAAATGACCTCTATTTTTTCTTGATTATTAGATCTCTAGTCTTTACTATGATTTCACTCATAGAATACCATAAGAATTTTTGTTGACCCATAAATAATATAGTTCCCCCTTCATTTATGGATCACTATAAAGCCATACCAACCTTTACCACACAATTTACCTACAAAGAAGCTAGCAAAGAGACACGAGAATATTAAGTTTAGAGATTTGAAGCACCTAAACGCTCTCATTAAATCATGACCTTTTTGTATCTTTTCTCCCTTCACATTCCCCATAGTAATTCCATTATTTTCTCTTTGTGTGGATCCATAGTTGTTATCCCTATGTTTAAGACTCTACAATATCATTTTGTGATCACCAACCTTGTGACTCCATTGCTTTTACACAATACATATTACATTTATCCATTTAGGTTTAATATTATTTTATATCCACAATTATTCTACACATAGTCACCTTGGAAGTCTACACACAATTCTTGCCTATACAAATATTATTCATAATATCTTAAATTGTAATAAGAGATTGAGTTACTTAGTCTCCCAAGCATAATACTAATATTTACATTTGAAAATTGAGCTTAGGTTCATAGAGACTCTAGAATGGCCTAAACTTTTTACAATAATAAATGAGTTGAAATGATGACCTAAAAGACACCTAATTTGATACTAAATAGGTGAGGAATATTAGCTCTTATTAAGGATATAGTAACCTAGGCAGGAGATAGCAACAACTTTGTCACAAAAAATGCCACTAGAACACTAGATTTGTCTGAGAACATGTTTTGGATCTAGATACAACACATTGTTGGCATAAAACTTCTAGAACTTTAGGTGATCTCTCTCTCTCTCTCTCTCTCTCTCTCTCTCTCTCTCTCTCTCTCTCTCTCTCTCTCTCTCTCTCTCTCTCTCTCTCTCTCTCTCTGACAACACCAAGATAAACGCAATAACACCAACACACATAACACCGAAATTTTGATGTGAAAAACTTGATTAAGAGAAAAAACATGATGGGAACCTACCACAATAAAATGATACTCTGTAGTAGTGTGTGTAAATATTACAATGGGGAATGCACATGCATTCAAGCACACTTACTAGAGATCACTACTCAATTTACAATGACCCAGAAGGCTACAACCCTCAGGGAAGATTCACTACCCTACAAAGATATGCAGGCTAGAATCTAGTTGAGATGAACTGCAAAGATAACATCTTCTAATGCCTGATGATAGTTTTGGTTAAGCTCATTTGTCTACCTTGCAACAATCTCTGCTCAATACACCATACCGAAAGATGAATTCTATTATTCACACATACATCACTCTCTGCTAATGCAGACTCAACACCCATACATCACTGAACCACAAATATAACAATCATCAACCTTGACTACAAGGTCGGCCAAACCCTCAACACCTAATTACAAAATTACATTACTCGATACATAAATCATCCACCGGACTAATACAATGTCATAGACAACATAGCATGGACCTAAATCAGTTGTCCAAACATGCAACACCACCAAAAATCTTGCCAAGATCAATCGCAACACGTTACACCACCGAAAAATATCATATAACACGAAAAATATCACCGGACCCAAAAGATCTTCAATAACTCACACAAGGATCAATGCACACCACCAAAACACATAGAACATGATTAGGAAACACCAACAAGCACATTAGAACCATCTGCAATAGCTGCACCAACACCACTTATTCAAATCTTCATCGATCAACATACTAACACTCAAGAACACTTATCAACAACAAATCAGACAAGAAAGATAGCTAGCAGAGCATCAAATCATGAGCCATCTTAAATGAAGATACACACGAATATCCTAAACACTCCCAAATCCACAACACAAGATATGACCATACTGGAGCACAATGGATCAATCACTAGAACACTGCACTACTGAACAATGAAAACCAATCTCCATACCAGAATCCTCAACTCGATCAAATCGTCACATAGCATCATGGAATCAATGAAGTATCTCTAGTTGATTGAACACAATAGACATATAAACCAACCAGACCAACTCACTGCAAACACTGGATCACCAAAACAATTCTCTACAACACCAAAACACAAGAATATGTTGACATCAATGACAACAACATAACCTAGCAACATCAATATCCAATAGAGTCTCTTGGTTGTTAGGTGTTAGCCTAGGTCTAAAGTGTGAGTTGGAACCCCATGTCATCTCCTAGCATGGGGGGTGGTTCCTATTCGGTTCCACATGGTTGGGTGGTTTGATGCCTTCCATTGGGATGTACTTCATTGGATGCTAGTGTGTGTGGCTATGGATTTTATTATTCTTTATTATGTGTATGGATGTGCAAATTATTTCTATGTATTTGAAGAGAGTATATTGTATCATGATGACTTGTAAATGTGAAAGAAGACTGTGTACTTGTATCATGCACTCTCATGTAATAAGACTTGGTGATGTAGAGCCTATGATCTTGTAATGAAATAAGATGATGTAATATTATATGATTCATGTTGTAGAAATATTCATTATGTTAAAAATGGAATCCTATGATGGATTAGGGAATTGATTTATTAGTTAAGTGCATTCTTGTTATATCACATGTTTCTTAATTGGTGTGTTAATGTGAGATCCTAATTGGAAGTAGATTAGTAATTGGTGTTATAGTCTTGCATATGTTGTAATCTTGGTGAAATGTGTAATGGTTATCTTTAATGGATTATTCTAGTCCTATTTGTAGGAGATGAATATATGCAGTTCAAGATGTGATAGATATATGATGGAGTATTATGGGAATTAGGAATATTTGATTTGGTGCTTTAAAATGAACTTAGAAGGTTAATGGGGTTATGTAGATATGCATTGGTAGCTCATAATCTCATGATAGGAAGCAGTATTGAGTACAACTTAAACGAAAAAGGTGTTAATGATTTCATAATATGGATGTGTTATTGTGATGTCATTAGTAAGTAGTGATGTTAAGATACCCTAGGGAAAGAATGAATAGACAAATGCATGTTTGAAAATTCTAATTATTATGATGTTATTTTTGCTTGCGTTATATGTTGTTAAGGATATAGTTATGTTCATGATGTTTTATGCATTCTTGTGAAGTTAATCTATGCTTAAAGTAATGGTAGTTTACTATGTTGCATTAGTAAAGGGTTTTAAAAAAAACTTCTCCATTTTTTGGTTAGTTTAGTTATTTTCTCTAAGGTATTTTGGCGGGAATCGCAGGTTTTCTCACCTCCACAACAATTATGATTGATGAAAAGGAGAACTTATCATCAAAAGGATAGAGGCTCAAAGATAATGGAAATTTTGAAATGACAAGATTATACCTTAGGTATGAAACCCTCTCATGGATTTTTAGGATAAAGGTGGCAGCAGAATTATCTTTAGATAAATATTGCAAGTGCTACTGTAATTGCATGATAATAATAAATCACAAACGTGAAATTGTACTTGAATGTTGAATACTTGTAGCCTATTACTACTTGTAATTAGATTTTCTCTTTGATGATATAAATTGTTGATTGCTTGCCTCTCTTAAAAATTAACTTTATGAATGATAGAAGATGTGGTTTATATTGGGATCACAAGGTGTTTTTGATAAAAAGCTAACATAAAATGGTCAAGTATCGAAATTGAGGCCATATTTTGAATTGTGAAGGCTAACACTTGCCATAGGGGCTTCACTATCTAGGCAATATTATATCATGTGCATCATATTGGGGGGGAGGGGGGTTTAATATCCCAAAAAATGAGGGTACAATATATTGCCTATCGTTGAAAATACGGGGGTTTTTTAATCGAGTATGAAAAAATATAATATTTGGCAAAAATAGGGGGGCTTTTAATTCAACATGTGTATTGGGAGGGGGTGACAAAAACAAGTTTAGGGAAATATTTTTTGAAAATAGGGGGATTATTTGGTATGCCATGAATGCACGTGCTATAACCCAAGTTCACTAAGTGAAGCTCCCGTGACACTTGCATCAACTTCGATTTTGAGGAATGTTGGTGAGATTAATGTGATGGGAACCAAGGTTCATCAAAATAGGGCCTCCAAAAGGGATTCATGTGCTGGGATTTGTGATGTCAGATCTAGTCCTAATTTAAGTTTTGATGACAACTAAATTGTGTGATTAACAATGAACATTTAAAGTAAAATAGGGTCTAAATAGGATTAAAACAATCTATAAAATATAGACTAAAGTAAGTCCAAAATAGACCATGAAATTGTGAAGAGATGCAATTTAGTACACCACATTAAAATAAAAACAAACTTCTTTTAACATATGCAATATAACTCCAAGCTATATAGTTTCAAAAATTTTACTTGGTTCTACCACCCTTTTATGTAGAGAAGATATAAAAATTATAACAATGAATAGTAATACATGTAGTTACATGTATTTTTCATACTCAAGTATGTTATGAGCTTGAGAATAATATTGACTTCAACTCTCCATTTAAGCTTACTTTTTAATAAAATTTACCTACATACTTATTAATCATATCTAATTTTATTTTTAGTGTCTTATAATTCTAGTTGCAAATCATGTAGCTATTTAAGATAAACAATTATTTACATATACCATCAATGTAATTTATGTCTCTTTAACAAGCTTTATGCTTCAATATTAGATTGTGCCACGTCATATCAATCTCTTTCAAAGATTCCATTAGAGGCATTCTCTTTCTTAAAGTGATCCAAATCAAATCCATTAATGTTAGGTGTAGTTTTCTAGTTATATATTCTAAATGGATCCTCACCTAGTGCATCATCTACTTTCTATTTTTTTTAGTAGATTACATGAAGGTTAGGAAAGGTGTGTATTTTATCTTCAAATCATAGTCTATAATTAATGTAACATTTGTTATAATTTTGATAATGGATTCGATGATAAAAATATTAATGAAAAGAAAACACTCATTTTTATCATAAAAAATTATTCAATAAAAACTTTCCTTTAAAGATTTTTGAAAATATTTTGGTACGCGATTTTATCTTTGTACATTATTTAAAACTCTTCATTTTCTAGATAATCTTAAATAAGTTTTAATATATTGATTATTTTCATGAAGTGAGGATATACTTGGCATCAATTTTTTGAAGAAAGATATAACTTTAGCTTGAATCATCTTTTTAACTTGTTTTAATTGAGTTCCAAAAGATTTAAAATGGTTTTATAGAAATGTAATTCTTTTCAAGTCATAATGTGAACCAAAGTTGTGTAAATTATTAGTAGATTACATTTGGTAGTTGCAACATCAATCATCATGTGCTTACAATGCATCCTAATGCATCCTATGTAACTACAAACTAGGGAATCCTAGTATGGAATAACATATTCTCCCTCATAACCGGAGCACAAGGTATGTGATGAATTTAAATCAGACTACTATATGATTTGAAATATTGATGCGAAAAATTATGTCATAAATTCTAACAAAATATAAATGCTTATCGTGTTAAGAATATGAAATTACTTATATTGTAGCTCTATCTAGTATTTCTCAATTCATATTCCTCTTGAGGACTACCATCTAATAGAAAAGTTTGCAATATTTATTATAGAAAGAACACTAGAAAGAATAATGCATGCAAGAAGGGTGTTAACCAAAGGCCAAAGATTATTTTTTCTCAAATCTTTTTAATGCCTATCAAATGATAATGCATTATTTAATAGAGCATTGAACATCCTTTCCTTTCTTCTTGTCATAAGCATTCAAACATATAATGACTATAAAAAAAAATGCACCAACCCAATCGTAGATAATTGTACATTAGAGCTTATCATGCAATAATTTGTATTCAATTCAATTCTAATGAATACTTTTTTAACTACTCATTCAATTCTTATTTTCCTTTTCATTTGTGTAAGGGGAATGCATCAAGACTTTTGAATTCAATTCCAATGAATATTTTTTTAACTACTCACTCAATTCTTACTTTACTTTTCATTTGTGCAAGGGGAATGCATCAAGACTCTTGATAGAATTTGATAGATACATACAACTCAAATATTCTTACCTTATTTTGTGGGTATATATTTCTATAGGGTAGTGCAACATGTTTATTCTAATTAGATTGAGATCTTTTTGTCATTTTCTATAAATGGTGATGCACTCTTTTGAAAATATACTCAATTTTTTATTCTTCAAAATTTATTGTCATATTTGATTGATTATTTCTCCATAATTGACAATTTTGTTAGTTTTGGTTTGATTTAATTTTTTTTCATTCCTTTATTCAATTGTCCTACGTGTGGTGGAATGAGCAATGAAGATATATATTTTTTCAACAAATGATTTGCATAAAATTTCTATAATCCCAAGAATACGCTTAACGTAATTATTAATGATCAAACATAAAATATTATGATTGAATTTTCTACAATAGAACTCCTCCAAACTTTCTTCTTATAAGATAATATAAAATGAGTATAATATCAAAAGTCAAGATTTTAATAAATTTGTGGACAAATACACATGAACCCTACAATAAGAAGTGAATTCAACAATCAATTAGATTCTTTTTACAAAATTATAAATTATATTGATAAAATTAACTCAAGAAAATGAATGTTTCATTCTTGACAAATTAACTAAAACTTTTGCATTTTGAACACTATAGTATCTACCATGATAGGTACTAATATGATGCTTAAATAAATGAGAATAGCCAATGTAGAGGAACATTTAATATTTCATATTAGTTGTGCTAATTAAGAAATCGATATTTTGGATTAGATGTCTTGGTTTTGTAAAAAAAATCACTCTTTGATTTTCAAATGTTATCTGAACAAAAGATTTTTCAAACAACTAAATTGAAGAATATTTTGGGCCCACTTGTATATAACAAAAAAGGTATCTAAATGTGTTATTGAGTGGCTACTAGACACCTACATAAATGGCCATGCTAGGCAACCACTACATGAAACAAATTTGATTATAATAACAATATGTGTGTCATTTGATCAATAAAACTATTTTCATATGTACCTATCTATCATCCAATAATACTTTTAAATACTTTTACTAGTATATATTTATGTGAAGTAACCATTACGCTTAAAGATGTTATTACAACTTTGAAAAAAAATGCAAAAATGAGTCACTTGTCTAAAATACATAGAGTGAAAAGACTTGTCACTCATGATGTGCATGGGGAGAAGAAGAAAATTGACACCGTATGACAATTAAAGGTTGCTAATTTTTTGTTGTCTATTAATGTTGTACTTTTTTAATAATACACTCAAAAAAATGTATTCTTCAAAATCTATCCCCATATTCGATTAACTCTTTCTTCATAAATGATTATTTCTTTCGTTTTGGTTTTGTTTGATATTTCTTTATTCATCTATTTAATTGTCCCACATGATCAAAGCCAATCGTGTGGTGGAATGAATAATGAAGATTTTTTTTTCCACAATTTTTTTACATAAAAATTCCCATGATCCCAAGAAAATTTAGCGTATGATGGATCCTTAAATATTGTGATTGAATTTTGTACTATAGTACTCTTCCAAACTTTCTTATTATAAGATAGTATAAAGTTAGTATAATACCAAAAGTCAAGATTGTAATAATTTGGGGACAAATACAAGTGGACACTACAATAAGAGGTGAATTCAACAAATAATTAGATCCTTTTTACAAAATTATAATTTATAGTGATAAAATAATTCAAGAAAATGATTGTTTTATTCTTGACAAACTAATTGAAAGCATTTGCATTTTGAACACTATAGTATCTACCATAATAGGTATAGATAAGAGTTTAAATAGATGAGAATGACCAATATTTTTGGAAAGAACATAGATGAACATTAAATCTTTCATATTGGTTGTGCTAATCAAGAAATCAATGTTTTGGATTAGATATCTTGGTTTTGCCTAATATTTATTCTTTGATTTTCAAATATTCTTTAATAATACATTTTTCCAAACAACTAAATTGAAGAATACATCAGGACCACTTGTATTTAACAAGAAAGTACCTACATAAATAATCATGTTGGGCAAGGGTCGTGGCTATTTTGGCTCCAAAACAGACCTTTCGTACAACGTGATAGCGACGTGTTAGTCAATCACAGTCGTTTATTGCAAAATCGACGATGTAAAATGCGCAACTAACATGCATGTTAGTAAATCCGTACTGTCGTTTTGAAGCCAGAATAGACGCATCCTTAGACAAGCACTACATGAAATGATCTTGATTATAAAAATGATGTGTACTATTTGATCGCCAAATCTATTTTTATATGTAAATATTTTTACCAAAGTAACCATTACACTTAAAGATTGAATTATGATGCAAAATTTAAATGAAAATGTGAGACGTGTCTAAAGTCCATTGAGTGAAAAGGCTTGTCACTCATGATGTGCATGAGGAGAAGAGGAAAATTGTCGCTTTATGATAATGAAGGGTAGCTTTTCAAATTGGCTTGTTGCTGCTCACCGTCCAACTTTGTCGTTTTTATACAAATTTTTGTCCTCCATTATGATCATCTTTGCAAATAAACTCTAAATAAATAATAAAAATCACCTCACAATAAATTATTTAATCTATACTTTTGTTTCGTACGCCGGTGGGATTGACCATCATTAATTGATTTTGACGCAAGCGAATCTCCACGTGTTGCCAAAAGAATGGAAGTACAAATTATACGGAATTTAAATTATTTGCTAATGAAAACTATTGCTCAATATTGTTTGGATTAAAAAATTTAATATAGGAAGCATCTTTTACATATATGTGCTAGATTACTAGGTTTTTAGTCTATTACCTTTTTTAAAGGTGAAAATTATACACCCTAGGTTTTCATTTTTTAAATCAATCTTGTCTTTTTATCTGTAATGTATTGATTGGTGTAGAAATGATAGTTTTAGTATAAAAATTGGTAAAATAATTTAAATTTATTTTATTTGATATGGATATATTCTTAAGACTTGTTTTAGTTTTATGTTTATGTATTTGTCATCTTAGGTCATATTAATAGTTGTGAAATTGAAGAAGTTCAATTTTTTTAATGTGATGTAAAGTACTTAAGCTTTCAAAATTTATATTTACAGTTTGGTCTTTGAGCATAAATTTGCTAACATATGTGTTTGGGTGTTGTATTTTAGGACACAATTTTTATTTATTTCAAATAATTAAAAAGTCTTTCGAACATCCATCAAGCATCATAACATTATCATTCAAGCGCATCAAAGAGCATCAATATACAATCATCGTCCTAGACATTAATGCAATTGTGCTTGTTGTCTTTGATCATTGTACTAAAAATATTAGACTGGTAATGTGAGTTTGATCATTTAAGAGAATACACCTACGTTTAGCAACTTCTAAACAATTTATATTGACACCGCCACTTTTATATTTAAGTTTTTGACATCAAGGCAAACAGGTTCTAGGCATTGAATATAACAAACTTTAGATCCATGGGTAAGGTTCATATGTAGTTATCAATTTTAGATCCACAAATGCAAAGGTCAAAACTCTATAGCCATGAATGTGAGCTATATTGCTTACTAGAGACAAATTGAATAGCATTATAGTCCCTGTCTTCTAGTGAGCTATGTAATGCCTCCCGTGTTTGCATTGTCATTTGATTATTTTGATCCAAGCTAGACTTTGTATATGCTTTATCTCATGACTGTGCATATATTATTCTTTTGTGTTGGCACCCTGTTGGTGCACACTTCTTACATTTATATTCTTTTGTTCATATGATGATATCACTATTGATGTGGATAGTATGTTATACTTGTAGTTTCAGTGATGATCATATATGCATGATGACTCTACGATGATGTCAAATGATGTTATATAATGATGTTTGGATAATTATATAAGAATGTTTTGACTTTACTGATTATGATGTGATTATATAATGATGCTTTGATGATGTGATGTAATGATCAAAGACAACAAGCACAAGTGCATTAATGTCTACTTTCTATGTTAAATACAAGTGGTCCTAATGCATTCTTCAATTTAGTTGTTTGGAAAAATGTATTATTAAAGAATATTTGAAAATCAAAGAATAAATATTAGGCAAAACCAAGATATCTAATCCAAAACTTTGATTTCTTGATTAACACAACTAATATGAAAGATTAAATGTTCATCTATGTTCTTTCCAAAAGTATTGGTCATTCTCATCTATTTAAACTCTTATCTATGACTATTATGGTAGATACTATAGTGTTCAAACTGCAAATGCTTTCAATTAGTTTGTCAAGAATGAAACAATCATTTTATTGAATTAATTTTATCACTATAAATTATAATTTTGTAAAAATGATCTAATTATTTGTTGAATTCACCTCTTATTGTAGCGTCCACTTGTATTTATCCCCAAATTAAATTATCTTATAATAAAAAAGTTTGGAAGAGTACTATAGTAGAAAATTCAATCACAATATTTAAGGATCCATCATACGCTAAATTTTCTTGGGATCACGGGATTTTTTATGTAAAAAATTCGTGGAAAAAAAATCTTCATTATTCATTCCACCACACGATTGAATTTGATCATGTGGGACAATTAAATAGATGAATAAAGAAATATCAAACCAAATGAAAACGAAAGAAATCATCATTTATGGAGAAAGAGTTAATCAAATATGGCGATAGATTTTGAAGAATACATTTTTTTGAGTGTATTATTTAAAAAGTACAACAACATTTATAGACAAAAAATAATTAGCAACCTTTCATTGTCATAGGGCGTCACTTTTCCTCATCTCCCCATGGACATCATGAGTGACAAGCCTTTTCATTCTATGCATTTTAGACGTGTCTCATTTTTGCATTATTTTTCAAAGTTGTAATAGCATCTTTAAGCGTAACGGTTACTTCACATAAATATATACTAGTAAAAGTATATTAAGGTATTATTGGATGATAGATAGGTACATATGAAAATAGTTTTATTGATCAAATGACACACATATTGTTATTTTTTTTAAATTTGTTTCATGTAGTGGTTCCCTAGCATGGCTATTTATGTAGGTGTCTAGTAGCCACCCAATAACACATTTAGATACTTTTTTTGTTAAATACAAGTGGGCTCAACATATTCTTCAATTTAGTTGTTTGAAAAATATTTTGTTAAGAGAACATTTGAAAATCAAAGTGTGATTTTTTTACAAAACCAAGACATCTAATCCAAGACATGTGTGGCCTCTAACCTACAAATATAAGCTCTCTTTTCTATTTATTCATCATTATAGGGTCATGTGATTGTGGGAAAATAGGATTCACAAGTTTATGCATCCAAACTAGGAACTAGACCTACCTCCCAAAGGTTGAATTAAAGGAGAGAATGAAATCACTTAGATAATCACAAATCTGATTGAAAAGGATGGAGTAGAAGGTGGATTTAGATCTCCTTGTTTGAGTTGAAAATGAGCTTTGGAAATATGTAAATTGAATGTAAGATCTAGGGATAAAGGTGTAAAAATAACATAAATTAATATGAACCAGAAGTTTCAAATTTGATATGCAAACTTAAACATAGATCTAGAGTCAAGAACCTGGGAGGAACCCGTGTTTAGAATCTGGGCCTAAAAGTGGGGGAAAATGGTGCTCCATGTGATCCCATCCTCAGAATCTCAGATGCAAACAAAAAATGTTTTTTGGGGGTTAGAATGAATCCCTAATTGTCCTCCTAAAGTTTCATTAAAAAACTTCAGAAAGGTGTGTGTGGTGACCTTGTCCTCCACTTTTTGCCTCTCTGAAAGCTGGATCTAATTGTCTATGTCTACTCTACTTGATTTTGCAATTGTATTTTTTAAACCTACCACCTTCACATAAAAGAAGAGAAGTTGTGTTGTTGATTTGGTTCTGCCTTGGTCAAACCCCTAGTTTGGAATTAACCCTATAATTGAAATCAAAATTAAGATGGAATGGAAGTGCTCATTCCCTTAAAGGGCAGAGGCTAGATCTAAATTGAAATGTTGAAATGGAATGTTATACCTTGATGAATCTTGCCTTGAAGTCTTCATACCAAGGTTGATGATGTCATGCATGTTGTCTTCATAATGTCTTGATCATGGATGCCATATTGAATGTTTAAAACTTGAATACTTGACGTCTCCTTCAATGCCTTGAAAATGCTTGATTGCTTGCTTAGTTTAATTGAATCTTGCTCTTGAGAAATTGAATAAGAAACTTGTCGAGAGATGTGTAATATGGATGTTCAAATGAGGGGGTAAGGCTTTCTTTTATACCTCATATCATCAAATATGTGTGACTTTCTAAGACAAGCCAACATAGGAAGAGAATTCCTACCAAAATTTTATGACTGATATTAAGTCCAAATTTGGGCCCCTTTAAGTAGGAAAAGAGTGCTCATGGAACCTTTTTCCAAGGACAAGGGTTCCTAGGGAATTTTTGTCCAAGAATAAGGGCATTTGGACCATCCTTATCTAGCTTATAGGACTTAATTCAATACCAGTAAACTAGGTGAGAATGAAGATTGAGATTTGAAGTCATTGTGAACATAATCAAACATGGTCAAAACACAAAAGGCCAAAATTCTAAAGTGACCCCTAAGTGAGGATCAAAATGTATAGGTATGTAATTTATGATGCTACATTTAGCCCCCACTTTAGTGGGATTATGACCCTACACTTATACTCTCCATAAAGTACATAATAGAATTGAGAAACTTTCATCAAGATATTAAAGAGGCAATATGCACCAATTCCACAAGGACTTAGGATATTATCAATATAATATAAAGATAAAAGATGAAACACATGAAGAGAAGAGAGTTCATGACTATGTTGGCATAGTAAGGATTATGCTTTACTATGAGTCATGTTGGGAAAGAAAATTTTGAATTGAAAAATTGATACAAAAGATTACAAAGAAAAATGTTAAGTTTGAAAACTAATCTAAATAATGAATTTACATGTTGTGGTGTGTGTGATACAAGTGTACAAACCAACCTTCATGGTGTGTGCATAATGTGTAACAAATAGAAAAGTGTATGCCCCATGTTAAAACGATCATGTGTGCCTTATTGGGAGCAATTGCTTTAAGGTTGAAAATGCATCCAAAAGATAAGAATGTTGCCACAATATGCCCCAAGAAAGGAAAAATCAAATGAAATAGAGCATATGACAAAAAAAGAGCACATAAGGGATCCACTAGTTGGGGTTAGTATATGCATTTGATAAATCATGTATATCAAGTATGATTGTAATTAATTGACCTCATCCCCCAAAGGTAGAGGAACTATGAGCATAATGGAAGAAGAGCACATAAGATGAACAATAAACTATCTTTTTGGGTCAACATGGTAGAGACCAAAAAGAGAGATCTCAATGCTTTGCATTGTCCCCAAGTAGACAACACAAAGGCACTTTTACAATAATAGCGCATGAATATGGCATATAGAAGAATTGAGATACAAATAGAAGAACATCACAACAAATTCAACCTCTTCATTTCCTTTAGGCAACAAAGCAACAAGGGTCATCCAAAGAGAGCCTATCATAACACAAAGACATATGAAGGATCACATCATGAGGGAAGCACGACACTTGAAAGAAAACACACAAAAGAGAATCCATTGTATAAGTGAGGCTAGTCTAGCAAATCATCCAATGACCAATCTTAATTAACAACATCTAGCGTTGGTGGCAAGATGAAAGAGGCCCCACATCAATCATGGTAGATGGAGCTATGAAAAGTTCCAAACAAGGGCCATTCTCTAATGATGAGTCACTTTGTTTGTCACTAGGAGCTAGGATTAATATAACTCATTAATGCTTCATCTCTGGAGGGAAGGTCATTGAAATGAATAGAAGGTAAAGTGTCATTAAGAGAATTTTCAACTATATCAATCTCCTCTATAACAATATCATCATATTTAACCAAGGTTCTCTCATGGGGGGGGGGAGAATAATCCATATCATTTTTCAATGATTCATCCCAAATAGGGAGATCATCGGCATGGATAGGAGGGTCCTTAGGAGAGCACAATGAAAGTAATTTATAAAATATATGCATTATGAAACTAGTATAATTGAAAATGAAAACATGTGCTAAATGTATGAAACAATATGCATTTTTTTGTCTTTTTTTACTAATGCAAGTACATAAACAAAAATGCATGAAAAGAAAAGAAAATCCGAAGAAAGATGTAGGACGTTAGGTTCACCAAAATCTCAAAATGTGATGGAGAAAATAGGGTTCACTAGCTTAAGCATGCAAACTAGGAAAGTAGGCCTATTTCCACTTTGATTACTTTTAGAATATGAATCCACCAAGAGATAAGTATGATTGACTAACACTTTGAAAAAGAGGGTCAATGCAATATCATACTCTTAGGGCTTCTATTCCTTTGTTTCTTATAAGTGATTGATGGAATAATTTGATAACCTAGGTGACTAATATTTGAGTCTAAACAAATGATATTGATTGATCTAAAAAGTGTAAAATTCAAAAAAGAAAAGAAAATTATGTGGTGCACCTATAATTGAGCCAAAATAGGGTGATTAATGTCATCTTGGGCTTTTTGGACCTTCCAGATGAATTCTGGAGCTATGGGACTAAATCTAGGATCTAGAGGGTTTGTATCTACTCTTTGTCAATTTTTTATTGATTCTAGATGGACTATGGCAACCCAAGTGACATAGTCTTAGGACTATGGCACCCCAGGCGACTTAGTCCTGGGTCTTTTGCATGAAACTAGAAATTTGAACCCCTGTTAGTGTACTAAGATGATTTCTTCTGTCGAATTTGATTTGGACTTGGATCTACACACAAGAAGAGAAAAATTTCATTTGGTGGTTGTATAGGAGCTTGCCTTAATCAAAGCCTAGGTCAAGACTCAACCTTATAGTATTGATAAAATGAAATAGAAGTCTGAATTTGAAATACTTGAAAGGAAATGCTTGAATTGAAACAATTATACCTTCAATTAATGATATAATGCTCTTAGGATAAATTCTCTATGTTTTGATGCAATAACATGATAAAAACATCATGAGATCATAAATAAAATAATACTTGAAGATGTCTTAAAGTAGCTTGTTGCTCCTTGAATTAGATCTTCTCTTGAAGTGGATGATAATGCTAGCATGAGATAAGATAAGATGTCAAAATGAATTGAGATAGATGCCTTATATACCTCACCAAGCATTTCCGGGTGCAAAACTCAAAGCAAACTGACATGGGAAAATATTTCCCAGCTAACCATGTTGACCATTATGTGGTTTAAAATTGAGCCAAAACATTGGGAAGTGGGGTGCCCAGAGCACCTTGCTCCCAGGAGAAGGGCACTAAGGGCACCTAGCTTCCTCCAATACGAACCCAAATTTAAATCTAAGGTCTAGAATGCCAAGGATAGGCTAGGATTAAATGTAAATTGAGTTTTGAGGTCGAGATAAAATACAGATGGCCACACATGTTAAAATAGGGCCTAGATAGGTGAGAAATGAGGAGATGAAAGAATCAAAGGGCACACCTATAATATAATGGCCTATGAAAGATTTTATTGAGATTATAATTTGAGGGAGGACTATTAAAATTAATTTAAATTAATAAAGGTCCCATAATGCATAGAAGAATGAGTGATACTAAAATGAGTGCTAGGAGAGTGTGAAATTTGACACCCTAATTAAAGGTGTATAATTTACGATGCTACAATTTTCTTTTCCGTATTTATGTATGAGTTTCTTTACTCTTTGTCTTGAATGCAATATCACAGTGAGAAGAAGTTATAAAATTATGGCTTCCCAAAGTTTAAACATTAAGGGTATTGAGTTTGAATTGACTAACTTATTTCCTAGGAGCTTAAATTAATTCTCTTTCAATCCTATGATGAAGATAACTCTTCAACTTGACTTGAGCTACAAAGAGGGTTGTACTTTGATGTTGAATGAGAGGTTTTGGGTGTTTTAGATTTATAACTTTAGTTTGTTGCCTTGACACTCTCATGGCTTCTTTATAGATTTATTTACCGTAGAGGCTAATACAACACCAAAATAATGCGTAATGGGGGAAATGGCTTCTATGTAATTCAATACTATGTTATGTGGTATTCAATGAGTGAAAATGTAATAAATGTTAGGGAATTGGTTGTAAGGGAAAACTGGAGCTTGTAATGCCCCGCCAAGGAACCATAGAGGATATGACAAAAAGCACAAGAAATACATGAAATATTTTTTTGTCATTAAGCAAGAAAATACATGTGAATTAAGCTCACACCTCAAGATTAGGTTAACTATCTGTCAACAACTATGCAAATCCACACCAAGTGTCATTATTGAAATCTCATGTCTCATCCTACTCAAGGCATTTGCAACAACATTATCCTTACCCTAAATGTAGTGGACATCAAAATCATACTCTCAAAGAGACTCCATCCATCGACATTGCCTAGCATTAAGGTTCGGCTAAGTAAATATGTATTGTAAGTTGCTATGATGACTATTTAACTCAAACCGGTGATCTAAAAGAAAGTGCCTCTAACACACCAGCACATGCACCACTATTGCTAGCTCCAAATCATAGGTGGGGTAGTTTAGCTCATGATCCCTGACCTTACGAGACTCATTTACAATCACACATCCATCCCGCATCAACCAAAACATACAAAAACTTGTGCATACATATACATATAATATAATATAATATAATATAACCAAAACATCATTAATCATTCCCCAATCAGAGTCACATAGAAAACTTGGTCAATAGCATCATATCTCATCTAAACATTACATCATCAAAGCATCATTATATAATCACATCATAATCAGTAAAGTCAAAACATTGTTATATAATTATTGTAATAAAAAGTGGACGCTACAATAAGAGGTGAATTCAACAAATAATTAGATCATTTTTACAAAATTATAATTTATAGTGATAAAATTAATTCAAGAAAATGATTGTTTCATTCTTGATAAACTAATTGAAAGCATTTGCATTTTGAACACTATAGTATCTACCATAATAGTCATAGATAAGAGTTTAAATAGATGAGAATGACCAATATTTTTGGAAAGAACATAGATGAACATTTAATCTTTCATATTAGTTGTGTTAATCAAGAAATCAAAGTTTTGGATTAGATATCTTGGTTTTTCCTAATATTTATTCTTTGATTTTCAAATATTCTTTAATAATACATTTTTCCAAACAACTAAATTGAAGAATGCATCAGGACCACTTGTATTTAATAGAGAAAGTAGACATTAATGCACTTGTGCTTGTTGTCTTTGATCATTGTACTAAAAATATTAAACTGGTAATGTGAGTTTGACAATTTAAGAGAACACACCTACATTTAGCAACTTCTAAACAATTTATATTGACACCACCACTTTTATATTTAACTTTTCGACATCAAGGCAAACAGGTTCTAGGCATTGAATATAACAAACTTTAGATCCATGGGTAGGGTTCATATGTAGTTATCAATTTTAGATCCACAAATGCAAAGGTCAAAACTCTATAGCCATTAATGTGAGCTATATTGCTTACTAAAGACAAACTGAATAACATTATAGTCCTTGTCTCCTAGTGAGCTCTATAATGCCTCCCGTGTTTGCATTGTCATTTGATTATTTTGATTCAAGCTAGACTTTGTATATGCTTTATCTCATGAATGTGCATATATTATTCTTTTGTGTTGGCACCCATGTGGTTCATACTTCTTACATTTATATTCTTTTGTTCATATGTTGATATCACTATTGATGTGGATAGTAGGTTATACTTGTAGTTTCAGTGATGATCATATATGCATGATGACTCTACGATGATGTCACATGATGTTATATGATGATGTTTGGATAATTATATGAGAATGTTTTGACTTTACTGATTATGATGTGATTATATAATGATGCTTTGATGATGTAATGTTTAGATGAGATATGATGCTATTGACCAAGTTTTCTATGTGACCCTGATTGGGGAATGATTAATGATGTTTCAGTTATATTATATTATATTATATTATATATATATGTATGCACAAGTTTTTGTATGTTTTGGTTGATGTGGGATGGATGTGTGATTGCAAATGAGTCTCGTGAGGTCAAGGATCATGAGCTAAACTACCCCACCCATGATTTGGAGTTAGCAGTAGTGGTGTATGTGCTGGTGTGTTAGAGGCACTTTCTTTTAGATCATCGGTTTGAGTTAAATAGTCATCATAGCAACTTACAATACATATTTACTTAGCTAAACCTTAATGCTAGGAAATGTTGATGGACGGAGTCTCTTTGAGAGTATGATTTTGATGTCCACTGCATTTAGGGTAAGGATAATGTTGTTGCAAATGCCTTGAGTAGGATGAGACATGAGATTTAAATAATGACACTTGGTGTGGATTTGCATAGTTGTTGATAGATAGTTAACCTAATCTTGAGGTGTGAGGTTAATTCACATGTATGTTCTCGCTTAATGACAAAAAAATATTTCATGTATTTCTTGTGCTTTTTGTCATATCCTCTAGGGTTCCGTGGTGGGGCATTACAAGCTCCAATTTTCCCTTACAATCAATTCCGTAACATTTATTATATTTTCACTCATTGAATACCACATCATTGAATACCACATAACATAGTATTGAATTATATAGAATCCATTTCTCCCATTACGCATTATTTTGGTGTTGTATTAGCCTCTATGGTAAATAAATCTATAAAGAAGCCATGAGAGAGTCAAGACAACAGACTAAAGTTATAAATCTAAAACACCCAAAACCTCTCATTCAACATCAAAGTACAACCCTCTTTGTAGCTCAAGTCAAGTTGAAGAGTTATCCTCATCATGAGAAGCATAAAGAGAAGGGTTCTCAACAATGTCGGGCATGCTATGTGTAGGATTGAAAGAGAATTAATTTAAGCTCCTAGGAAATAAGTTAATCAATTCAAACTCAATACCCTTAATGTTTAAACTTTGGGAAGCCATAATTTTATAACTTCTTCTCACTATGATATTGGATTCAAGACAAAGGGTAATGAAACTCATACATAAATACGGAAAAGAAAATTGTAGCATCATAAATTATACACCTTTAATTAGGGTGTCGAATTTCACACTCTCATAGCACTCATTTTAGTATCACTCATTCTTCTATGCATTATGGGACCTTTATTAATTTAAATTAATATTAATAGTCCTCCCTCAAATTATAATCTCAATAAAAACTTTCATAGGCCATTATATTATAGGTGTGCCCTTTGATTCTTTCAGCTCCTCATTTCTCACCTATCTAGGCCCTATTAAAACATGTGTGGCCTTCTGTATTTTATTTCGATCTCAAAACTCAATTTACATTTAATCCTAGCCTCTCCTTGGCATTCTGGACCTTAGATTTAAATTTGGGTTTGTATTGGAGGAAGCTAGGTGCCCTTGGTACCCTTCTCCTGGGAGCAAGGTTCCCTGGGCACCCCACTTCTCGATGTTTTGGCTAAAATTTAAACCACATAACAGTCAACATGGTTAGCTGGGAAATATTTTCCCATGTCAATTTGCTTCGAGTTTTGCACCCCAAAATGCTTGTTGAGGTATATATGGCATCTGTCTCAATTCATTTTGACATCTTATCTTATCTCATGCTAGCATTATCATCAAATTCAAGAAAATATCCAATTCAAGGAGAAACAAGATACTTTAAGACATCTTCAAGCATTGTTTTATTTATAATCTCATGATGTTTTAATCATGTTATTGCATCAAAACATAGAGAATTTATCCTAAGAGCATTATATCATTAATTGAAGGTATAATTGTTTCAATTCAAGCATTTCCTTTCAAGTATTTCAAATTCAGACTTCTATTTCATTTTATCAATACTATAAGGTTGAGTCTTGACCCAGGCTTTGATTAAGGCAAGCTCCTATACAACCACTAAATGAATTTTTTCTCTTCTTGTGTGTAGATCCAAGGCCAAATCAAATTCAATAGAAGAAATAACCTTAGTACACTAACAGAGGTTCAAATTTCCAGTTTCATGGGAAAGACCCAAGACTAAGTTGGCTGGGGTGCCATAGTCCTAGGACTATGGCGCTTGGGTTGCCATAGTCATGGGGCACCATATCCCACCTAGAATCAACCAAAAAATGACAAAGAGTAGGTACAAACCCTCTAGAGCCTAGATTTAGTCCCATAGCTCCAGAATTCATCTGAAAGGTCCAAAAAGCCCAAGATGACATAGATCACCCCATTTTGGCTCAATTAAAGGCACACCACCTAATTTTCTTTTCATTTTTGAGTTACACACTTTCTAGATTAATCAATATCATTTGTTTGGACTCACATCTTAGTCACTTAGGTTATCAAATTATTCCATCAATCATTTATAAGAAACAAAGGAATAGAACCCACTCCCACTCTATAAGTTTCAAATTTCAAACGCCTATCATTCATGGTGGATTTTGCAAGTGGGGATCATCCCCCACTGCCTATAGGTCTTGATTTGGACTCTGGGATGCTAACAATTTCTTTCACATCCCCTCCTGGTACCACGATGGATTCTCCTTTCGGTCTGGCTATGATTTAGCTTGAAAGTTCTATACTGGGGAGTCCACCGGTCACACCCATGGTTTCTGTTTCTAAACCCAATGTGTCGGTTGTTCATGATAAGAAAACTATCATTGAACCTCTTACTAATATCACGAATCTCAAAGGCTGAAAAAACATGTTGGTTGGAAGCACTGAGACTATGGATCCCAACATCGTCCTCATCTACTCGCAAACTGAGGAGGGAATGACTTTAGAGCTCCTTGACATTGTTCTCAACTGTATTTTGCTCAACATGGCTAACACCCTAGTGCGAAAATTTTTCTCTCTGTGCACCACGGTGGAGATGGTTAGAAAATGGGTTAAGGACAAATGGAAACTGAAAGGGAGTGTCTCTGTTAGCACCATGCCTGGAGCCCTCTTCCTCTTTAAATTGTCTGCTGAGGAGGATGTCGCTCTTGTCCTTTCTGGCTGCTGGTCCTATGGTCGAAGCAATCTTTCCCTTTGTCGATGGAAGGCTAGTTTTGACCCAACGACTGATTTATAGAAAACTGCCCTGGTTTGGGTTTGGCTCCCGGGGCTCCCCTTTGAGTACTGGGACGAGTCCACCTTTAACTGGATTGGGAATACCTTTGGTCATTTTGTTGGTGTTGATGAGATTACTAGAACCAAATCGTGCATGGTCTATGCATGTTTCTGTGTTCAAGCTACTATGAGCATGAATCTCCCCAACTTTATAACCCTCTTGTCCAGGCTAGGTAACTGGACTTAGGCCCTTGTTTATGAGAAAGCCACCTTTTTCTGCCAAAAATGTCAAAAAGATGGGCATATTATTTCTCAATGTAACGCTCCAGCTCCCATGCCTCTCAATCTTAAGGGCCCAACTCTAGATAAATGCTTTGTGCCAAATGTTCTTCGCAAGTATAATGGCCTGACAGTTGGGCTTGTTGTGGCTCCTACTTTTGGCCCAGATCTGCCTCCCCTGCAGTTGATGACCCATCTATGGAAGAGTGCCCCTTTGCTAAGAGTATTATCAACCTTCTCAAATCTCTTGCAAAGATTGACGATGAGGCCCCTAATTCGGCCTTGAAGGAACAATGCATATCCTCGATGACCAGCTTGATTGCATCAATTGATCAACTAGAAGATGGTGAGATCGTGAGGGGCCACATTCCTGCCCCGAAGATGACTCACCCCCTAACGATGATAACTCACCCCACTCCGCACTAGGGTCTACCCTCTCCTAGTGCATCTGGAGCTTCATCTAGTGGTTGCAAGACTACTAATGATGAGGGTTGGAATACATAGAGACACAAAACTAGGAATGCAAATCCTGATGTGGGGATGGACCTTAAAGTGGGCCGACCGTCACAGAGACTATCAAGATAGAAGGAAGTAGCAAAGGATATTGCCAATGGAAGGCAGCAAACCTTGGAGATGTCCATAAAAGGTAAGAAATGAAGTCCTCTCATGGAATATGGGGGGCCTCAAAAAACCCCAAAAATAATATGCTCGTAAGAATTTTATTTTTGAAAATAAAATTATGGTCCTTCTCCTCCAAGAACTTAAGATGCCCATGTCTTCCTTTTCCCTTGTTGCTAGAAAAATTTGGCTTGGTGCTAAGTTCGTTATTAGTGATGCTATTGGAGCCTCTGGTGGCTTCGTTACCATGTGGGACCCCTCCCATTTCTCTGGTAGTCTTCTCTCCTCATTTTCCAACCTTTTGGTCTCTAAAATCTCTTCCTCGACAAACTCCTTCCTACTCATCAATGTTCATGCCCCCAATGTCAGATGAGGTAGACGGAATCTCTGGAATGACATCACTGCTCTAATATAAAATAATTCCAATGCCCAATGGTTGATTGCGGGTGATTTCAACTCTCCTCTGATCCCCTTTAAGAAGTTGGGGGCATCTTGGAGTACTCTGACAACATGATCAATCTTGTCGACTTCATTGGTAGGAATGGGTTAATGGATGTGGAATTAACGGGGCAAAAATTCACTTGGTCTAATCTTAGGAAGGGGAAGGATCTTATTCAAGTCATACTTGACAAGTTTCTCATCTTGGGCAATTGGAGAATTCATCCTTCCTTGAAGCTCACTGCCCTCCCCAGAACAGTCTCTGATCACAACCCCCTGCTCCTTTGGAGTACCACAAATCCTGTAAGTAAAAATCACCCTTTTAGGTATGAAATTATGTGGAATTCTCATCCTTAGTTCAAGGAATGTATCAAAATATGGTGGAGCACCAACATCCCTGGCACACCTATGTTCTGGATTGCCTAGAAGCTTGATTTGATCAAAAGGAATGTCAGTGGTTGGAATAAAAATACCTTCGGGGACATTTTCAGACAAAAAAAGGATCTCAATAGTAAATTGGCTGCTATCCAAGAGCACATAGATCAAGGTGACTTCCTTGAAGCTACTCATATGGAGGGGGTTTCTCTTCACAAAAAATGGAAAGAGAACTTCTACAAAAAGAACTCTAATGGAAACAGAAATCTTGAGTACAATGGCTCAAAGAGGGTGATAAGAATACGTCTTTCTTTCACTGATCTGCTAATATCCACAGGTGAAGAAATCACATCTCCTCCCTCATGGATGATAACAATCTGGATGTCAAAGATGAGGACAGTTAGGGCAAACTAACTAACTATTTTGCCACTTTGTTTAGGGATGATGGTGACACTGGGGCCTCTGCTGGGGAGGTGATAACTTAATGATGAACAATAAGTACCAAACCGGTACTAAGAGGGGGGGGGTGAATAATTACAGGCACAAAAAATTTCCTAAACTGGTTAGACTGCAAACAGTGAACTTGACTGGCAATCACTAACACCGGTCAGAACCAGATTACTACCGGTTAAGCACAATGAGACTGTGAAAGATATAAACCAGAAACACTTATCTTTCCAAACAACCTACATCCTCATTTTCACATTATCCTTGTGCATAAATAGGTAATATTTCATCAAAAATATAATAGCTTGCTAGAACAACATGATTCACTACTTGACAGAAAACAACAAAGATCACATGAAAAAGACATCACATATGACACACATATTTTTCACATGGAAACCCAACTGGGAAAAACCACAGTGGGGATGAATACCCACAAGCTGTTTTTGAACTCTTTAGAAGTCCGCTCTGTTAGGAGCTTAGTCTGGTTAAAGACTGTTACAATAGGTTCTGTTAGGAACCGATCCTGTTAGGGATCACCCGATTAAGGGATGGCTAGAATACCTGGTTAAGGGTTAAACCCTGTTAAAGGTTACCTTGTTAGAGGATTTTATGAACTCAATGGCTTTGAGTCACCCTGTTAAAGGATTTACAACAAGCTGGTTAAAGCTACCCCATTAAGAGATTTTCCAACTGTTGAAGTGATTAGAGATCAACAGGTATTGCAATGATCTGGTAACAACACTCAATGCCAATGCAGATCCGTTTTAGTTCCTTCCTTCTGCACACACACTTTGTAGGTATCAATTCTCTTATTTGGTCTGGCAAGAATCATGTATCTCTGCACTTAGATACACTTACAACATTTGCCAACAACTTCAACATGAAAAACAACATCGACCTTATAGGAAACAGATAGGTCGATAGCATAAACCCTAAACCCTAAATATTTAGGCTGAGCAAATCATTCGGTTCAATCCTGACCATTGAACACCTTGCATTTGAATACAATGGTCTTGAACATATCTCAAGACATTCTCCATCGTTCATTCTTCATCGCTTCTTGGAGGTGATAACCCATCACGCTTTCTTCACCGTTTGCAAGGACTTTGCACATTCCCGAGGTAGATAGGATCAATCCCCTTCATGCAAGATCCTTTACGTGCACGAGGTTGACATGGCAGCACGATCTGATCTCCATTATAATGCTAACTCATCACAAAATGCCATCGGTTGAATCACATAGGCTTGAAACACTTCAACCGAAAATCGTGAGGCTGGGACTACCAACCGGTAGTCATACCATATTAAACCATGATAGAAAACATTCCATATACCAGTTCACTTGGACAAGCATACCGCTTCACCTTTTTCACCTATACCGGTTCATAACATTATACCGGTTCTCTTTAGCATATTACCGGTTCACTCTTCAGCATATTACCGGTTATTTCTTCAGCATATTGACATCAATGACAACACAATATCATCATGTCAACATACTCTGGACATATGCCAACAATCTCCCCCTTTGGCATTGATGACAATATACAAAGATATCTCTCTTTCTACATCACATCTTCTCCTTAATATTGCAGGTATCTTCTCTGCTTCACATCTTCTCCCCCTTTGACAACAATGCCAAAGTGGAGGCACGAGCATCCCTGTTCCACTATGCTACTCCCCCTGAGGAGTAGCATCCTTCACATCAATCCTGAAAAGATATAGCAAAGTAAGATCTGACTGATGTGGAGCACAAACCTTTAGTTTGCCTCTTTAAGGGGCAACACCCCTAATTCACCTCTCAGATAGGTAAAGGTAGCCTTCGGTAGAGGCTTGGTGAATATGTCTTCTAACTACTCCTTACTGGAAACATGTTCCAATACCACCTCTTTGTTCTGAACCTTTTCCCTCAAGAAATGGTACTTGAGTTCAAAGTGCTTGGTTCTAGCATGTAAAACTAGATTCTTGGAAATGTTAATTGCACTTGTATTGTCACAAAATATACTTACCAGTTCAGATACAGGAACTTTGAAGCCATTCAATACATACTTCATCCAAATAGTCTGGGTGCAGTTCATAAAAGCTGCAACATACTCCTCTTTTGCTGTAGATTGAGAGATACAACTCTTCTTTTTACTCATCCATGAGACCAGTCTACCACCGAGAAAGAATGCACCACTAGTTGTGCTTTGCCAGTCATCCACATTACCAGCCCAATCAGCATCTATGAACACTTTCAGGTTGAAATCATCATTTTATGGATACCATAATCCATAGTCAATAGTTCCCTTTAGATATCTAAGGATCCACTTGATTGATACCAAGTGGGATTCTCTTGGGCTTTTCTGAAACCGAGTGGTAATACCCACTGCATGTGCAATGTCCGGTCTGCTATGCACTACATAATGCAACTTACCAATCATTGATTGATATTCCTTCTCATTCACCAATGCTGAGTCATCCTCTTTTAATAGTTTACAACCGGTCACCATTGGTGTACCAACTGGTTTGCTATCTTCCATGCCAAAGGTCTTCAACACCTCTTTGACATACTTGGACTAAGTAATAAAGATTCCATCTTTCATTTGCTGAATCTGTAGTCCAATGAAGAACTTAATCTCCCCTATGAGTGACATCTCAAATTCCTTCTTCATCTCATCTGCAAAGTTATGACTCATCTTGTCATCTCCACCAAAGATTATGTCATCAACAAATACGTCACAGATCAGAATCTGATCTCCTTCTGATTTCAAGTAGATATTGCTATCTTCACTTGTTCTTTCAAATCCAATCTTCACAAGATGGGAGTGCAAGCATTCATACCATGCTCTAGGTGCCTGCTTCAGTCCATACAAAGCTTTATGTAGCCTACACACCATGTCACTGTCTTTTGATAGGGCAAACCCATCTGGTTGCTCTATATGCACCTCCTCTTCAAGTATTCCATTTAGAAATGCATATTTTACATCCATTTGGTATACCTTGAATCCTTTAAAAGCTGCATATGCAAGAAGCATACGAACTCCTTCCAATCTTTCTACTGGAGAAAAGATTTCTCCATAGTCTTTTCCTTCTTCTTGGGCATATCCTTTGCATACTAGTCTGGCTTTGTTCCTTACCACTGTGCCATCCTCATTCAATTTATTTCTGAAGACCCATTTTGTTGCAATGACATTTTTATGCTCTGGTATGGGTATCAAAGACCATGTACCATTCTTTTCTATCTGGTCAAGTTCCTCTTCCATTTCCTTGATCCAGTCTTCATCTTTATGTGCCTCTTTGAATGATTTAGGCTCAAATTCAGAGATCATACATGAGTTTTCTTTGAGCTTTCTTCTTGTAAAAATTCCTACATCTTTGTCTCCTATGATCTGCTTTGGATCATGATTAAGTTTTACATACCTAGGTATATTCTTAACAGATTCCTCTTACTTTTCTTCTTCAACTCATCTTCATCAGCATCAGCATCCATCGGTGTAGGAGCACAATTACTGGTACTGGGCTGATTTGCAACCGGTTCCCAGAAGGTTACCATCGGCTCATCTCCTACATGCTCATTGTCGGTTTCCTCAGGTTTCTCAGAGTTTTCATCAATTCTAACATTGATGCTTTCAATGATTCTCTGAGTCCTATTATTGAAACATTTGAGAGCTTTACTCTTGGTGGAATATCCTAGGAATATTCCCTCATCATATTTTGCATCGAACTTTCTCTGATGTTCACTTCTCTTGATATAACATTTGCTACCAAATACTCTAAAGTAGCTTACCACTGGTGTCTTACCAGTCCAGTACTCATATGGAGTCTTATCCTTTCCTTTCTTGATGAGTACCTAGTTCATTGTGTAGACTGTAGTGCTCACCGCTTCTCTCCAAAAGGTGTGAGCAATCTTTCCTTGGATCAACATAGTTCTAGCCGCTTCAACCACAATCTGGTTGTTCCTCTCTGCTAAGCCATTCTGTTGTGGAGTCTGGGGGGCAGACAGTTGCCTCTTGATGGCATTGAATTCACCAGAAGTGAATTCCCCTCCTTGATCAGTTCTAAGGCATTTGATTCGTCTACCACTTTCCTTTTCTACCAGTGCTCTAAAAGCTTTGAACTTTCCAAAGGCTTCAAACTTGTCCTTCAAGAATGTGACCCACATCATTCTTGAGCAATCATTTGTAAGAATCATAAAATACATATCTCCCTGCACACTCCTAGTTTTCATAAGACCACACAAATCAGTATGCACAAGCTCAAGTAAATTGTCTGCAGTGAAAGATTTACCTTTGAAAGTTGAGGAAGACATTTTCCCCAGTTGACACTCTCTGCACAAAGGATTTTCTGGTTTGCTCAGCATCGGCAATCCTCTAACTACCTTGATCTTACTGGCCTTCACAATATTGTCAAAGTTTACATGGCAGAGTCTCCTTTGCCATATCCAACTATCATCAAACTTGGCCATAAGGCATGTACTGACATTTGCATTCAGTTGAAATATGTTACCTTTGGTCTGCATACCGGTGGCCATCAGTTCACCATTCTTTCCTTTGATTTTGCACACTCCATTTTTGAATTCCAGAGTGAGTCCACTACCATTCAACTGGGCAACACTCAATAGGTTGTGTCTAAGACCTTCCACCCAATACAAATTTTTAGCACTGCTCTTTCCATTCAGAGAGATGGACCCTCTACCTTTTACCATACATGGTGCATCATTACCAAGAAAAACCACACCACCATCATACTCTTCCAGAGAAAGAAACTTACTCCGGTCACCAGTCATATGGTGAGAACAACCACTGTCAATAATCCACTCATTGGAATTATCAAAGCGGGAGATAAGAGCCTTCTTGTCTGACACATCTTCCTTGACTGCTACAAACACAATATCCTCATTTTCTTCATCATCTAATTCCTCATCAGTGACACCTTCATCAACTGCTACAAAATACTTTCTTTGGTTTCCTCCTTTGAACTTCTTGAACTTTTCTAGTTTGTCCTTGCTATCACCATTTGGATAGTTTACAACAATGTGTCCTATCCGGTTGCAAGAAAATCATTTCAAAGGGAGCTTACCTTTGTATTTACCAGTTCCCTTAGGAAGTCTCTTGGCAAGAAGAGCTTCAAATTCCATCAAGATCTCCTCATCATCCATTTGTCTTCTCTATCTTGGTTCACCACTGGTACTAGCTTCTTTGCCTTTTCTAGATGGAGCAGCAGATGCTCTAAAGGCTGATTCAGTCTTCTAAACATTGCCATCAAAACTATTTAGCTCATAGGCTGTCAACTTTGCAATGACGGAGTCTAGGGATACCTTAGTTTTGTTTATTGACCTCAACTCCTAAATAGCAGCAACCCTTATTGCATAGACCGGTAATAAGTATCTCAAAACTTTTCTAACAACAGTGGAATCTTTCATTTTACCACCTGCACTCTTGATATCCCCAACAACAGTTTTGATTCTTATTCCATATTGTTGAATGGTCTCTCCTTCAACCATCCGCATGTCTTCAAACTTTCCTCTAAGGCTTTCTTCCTTAGCTTGTTTCACATGCTCATCCCCACCATAGATGTTCTCAAGATTATCCCATACTTCTTTGGGATTTTCTTTATCCTGGACATCAATAAACTCAATGTCAAATAAACTACTAATTAGGGCTTCCATGACTTGCCCATTCTCCTAAATCTCTCTCTTTTGGTCATCGGTGAGAGTACCAGTAGGAATAACATAAGCATTCTCAACATAGCTCCAATGTTGAGCACCCATGCTTCTGATGTATATCTTCATTCTGTCCTTCCATATTTTAAAGTTATCTCTGTTGAACTTTGGACCTTCCCTCTTCATCATTATAATAGGATCTTCCCCTCAAGCGATTAAGCTTACAACACAGAGGACCTGGAGGATGCTCTGATACCAATTGATAACTCAATGATCAATAGTGAGTACCAAAATGGTACTGAGAGGGGGGGGGGTGAATCAGTACAGGCACAAAAACTTTCTTGAACTGGTTTGACTACAAACAGTGAACTTGACTGGCAATCACTAACGCCGGTTAGAACCAGATTACTACCGGTTAAGCACAATGAGACTGTGAAAGATATAAACTAGAAACACTTATCTTTCCACACAACCTACACCATCATTTCCACATTATCCTTGGGCATAAACAAGTAATCTGTCATCAAAAATATAATAACTTTCTAGAACAACATGATTCACCACTTGACAGAAAACAACAAAACATCACATGAAAAAGACATCACATATGACACACATATTTTTCACGTGGAAACCCAACTGGGAAAAACCACGGTGGGGATGAATACCCATAAGCTATTTTTGAACTCTTTAGAAGTCCGCTCTGTTAGGAGCCTAGTCCAGTTAAAAACTGTTACAACAGGTTCTATTAGGAACCGATCTTGTTAGGGATCACCCGGTTAAGGGATGGCTAGAATACCTGGTTAAGGGTTAAACCCTGTTAAAGGTTACCTTGTTAGAGGATTTTATGAACTCAATGGCTTTGAGTCACCCTGTTAAAGGATTTACAACAAGCTGGTTAAAGCTACCCTGTTAAGGGATTTTCCAACTATTGAAGTGATTAAAGATCAACAGGTATTACAATGATCTGGTAACAACACTCAATGCCAATGCAGATTCATTTTAGTTCCTTCCTTCTGCACACACACTTTGCAAGTATCAATTCTGTTATTTGGTCTGGCAAGAATCACGTATCTCTGCACTTAGATACACACACAACATTTGCCAACAACTTCAACATGAAAAACAACATCGACCTTATAGGAAACAGATAGGTCGGTAGCATAAACCCTAAACCCTAAACATTTAGGTTGAGCAAATCAGTCGGTTCAATCCTGACCATTGAACACCTTGCATTTGAATACAACAGTCTTGAAGAGATCTCAAGACATTCTCCATCATTCATTCTTCACCGCTTCTTGGAGGTGATAACCCATCATGCGTTCTTCACCGTTTGTAGGGATTTCACACATTCTTGAGGTAGATAGGATCAATCCACTTCATGCAATATCCTTCACGAGCACGAGGCTAACGTGGCAACATGATCTAATCTCCATTACAATGCTAACTCATCACACAATGCCATTGGTTGAATCACATAGGCTCGAAACACTTCAACTGAAAACCCTGAGGCTGGGACTACCAACTGGTAGTCATACCATATTAAACCGTGATAGAAAAAATTCCATATATCGGTTCACTTGGACAAATGTACCGCTTCACCTTTTGCACCTATACCAGTTCATAACATTATACTGGTTCTCTTCAGCATATTACTGGTTCACTCTTCAGCATATTACCGGTTCTTTCTTCAGCATATTGACATCAATGACAACACAATATCATCATGTCAACATATTCTGCACATATGCCAACATGAGGAGCTTCTCGACTTCCTCCCACCTCCCTCTCGCTGGAAGACAACAACCTCATTTTGGCCCCTGTTTCTGAGGAGGAAGTCAAGTCCATTATTTTTGCTATGGGTGCCTTCAAAGCCTTAGGTCCTGATGGTTTCCCCCCGACTTTTTTCCAAGATTTTTAGGATGTGGTGGGTCATGATGTTATCCTTGCCACTAGGGATTTTTTCAGGTCTGGAAGGATTCTCAACAAACTTAATAACACCTTCATTGCCCTTGTCCCTAAAGTGCAGGAGGCGACCAGTCTCAAGGACTTTCGCCCTATCAGTCTTTGCAACACTATTTATAAAATCTTCAGCAAAGTTCTTGTTAATAGGCTCAAACCTTTCCTGGATTCTTTGATTATCTCTACCTAGAAAGGTTTTGTCCTTGGTAGACAACTTCTTGATGTGGCCATCACTACTCATGAGATAATCCATTCCATGGACAAGTGCCACCAGTAGGGGTGTTAGCTTGATGATGATTTTTATATTGGATGACTTTATATGTTGTCATTGATGGCACATATACACACACATTTGTTCATATTGACATAGCCATCTTAGTTGACTCAAATCGGTACTACTTCTAAGTCTTCATATTGTAAACCGGTATCATATGTATAGTGTAAGTCCAACCGATATGAAGGTGTCTAAACCAATATATGTAGACAACTGGTATATGCAAGTAAGACAATTGGTTTTTGGTCAATTCCATTGTTACCAGTTTCAAGATGCAATGGAGAGCAACAAAGAGGCGCATGGAGACAATCGGTATATGAGTTTGATGTGGTGAACACTAAACCGGTATCGATGCTCTATCCAGTTTTCCCTGATTGTGTGATGAGTTATCATTGGTCATGATATGTTACCACCAACTAATATTTTTGGCGGTGATCTATGACGTGTTATGAAAGATTGATTAGATACACTGAACTTAGGAAATTGTGTTGAGGTTCTTGAAGCCGACATGAAATATAATGTCTATAAAAAGGGCATTGTGATTAGTTATTTTTAGATGTAAGATATAAGTGATGTTATGAGTTAGAGTTTATGTGAATTATTGAAGGAGATACAGAGTATGTCGGTGATATAGTATTGAGTGAGAAAAAAAGGATCTATACAAGCAGAATGTGCTATTCCTAGATCATACCACCTATTGTTTTCTAATCACTACAACAGTTAAATCCCCTAATTGGGTAAGCTCTAACAAGATTCATTTTACAAATCCTCTAAAAAGGTGATTCATTAACTTCGATCTAAATCCTCCACTAAGGTTATCTTTAACCAGGTATATCTCCTAACAGGGCTTGGTATCTTTAACAAGATTCGCTCCCAACAGAGTTTTTTTGTAGACCTTAACCGATCAATTACCTATTACTACAAATAGTTAACTTGTGAGTTCCATCTCACCATGGTTTTTCCTAGTTGGGTTTTCCACATATAATTTATTGTGTTATGGTGAATGTTTTACTTTCTATGAATGCTTTTATAACACTTTGGATTGCTTACAAAGTCTTAAGTAAATTGGTTAAATGTATTTACTAGTCTGAGATTAAAGTTTTATTGTTTTTTCTATCATCGATTTACCCCCCCATCTCGGTGCCTTATAAGTCTATCGATTGATATCAGATCCTAACTTCCTTAAGGCTTAATCGCTTGGAAGGAAACCCTAAAGCCAGTATGGGGGATATGAGTTATAGAGAAATGGCTAGAGTAATTGATGCAACTAGGGATGAGCTAGAAACCTGAGAGGTAGATTCAAATCTTCACAAGTAAAGAGGAGAGAACTAAATGAACAATTATTGGAGATCTTTTACAACAACTCTTCAAATGAGGCCAAAATGCACTGGATGAAGAAGTGGAGAAACCAAATGGTAAAAAACTTAACTTAAGGAGAGAAATTGAAGCCCTTACAATCCGTATGAGTCAAGAACTTGAAGCAAGGAGGGCAGCTGAAGACCTGATCAAAGAGAAAGATAGTGAGATTTCTAAGATCAAGCAAGAGAATGCAACTTTGTGTGAACATTGGCATGAGGAGAAGGAAGAAAAAGAAGCATTACAGTTAAATCTTGAGATGGCAATGTCTATTAGAGAGACTCTTACAAAGAATAATTAAGATCCTACCAAAGAGCTTACTGAGGCTAATGGGAAACTTGACAAATTCAACAAGAGCTCCTCTATGTTGGATGAACAGATCCAATCTCAAAGGATTAAAGGTGACACATCTGGATTAGGATTCAATACATCTAAGAAAGGAGAATCTTCCGGTACCAAGAGCAACATGAATGAAGGTAAAACTGCTCCTAAGGCTAAGAAGCCTACTGGTAAGAAGGCTTACAAACCTATTTGCTTTATCTGTCACAAACCTAGACATACTACTAATGTTTGTAGAAGCAAATCTAATGAGAACACGGTCTATTATGTTAATACAAGATATGTGTCTAGAAGATTTGAAGGTCATTGTTACACATGCAACGTGTATGGACATAGATCAGTTGAATGCAGATATGGAGCAAACAATCCAACACCTCACATGAATCCAAGACCTATCGATGACTGGAGAAGGACTTATAACAACCGGAGAAACATGAACTGGCAAAAACCTTATGTCAACCGGTTTAGTCCCTGTGAGATGGAGAAGGTAACAAATGTGATTTGTACAATTTGCAATAACTATGGACATATGGCTATGAATTGCAGAAGAAGGACTAGAAGAGGTAATTAAAGACCTTGGAGAGCATCTAGGATGACTTGCTATCATTGTCATAAACTGGGACACATGGCTAAGTTCTGTAGAGATAAGAAGAACCAATTGGTAAATCACTCTGAAGATCAGAAAGGAAAGAAGACAACCTATGTTGAAGAAACTGGAGCGGAGATGAATAAAATTTGGAAAAAGAAAAGTGAGGACAAGCCATCGAAAGAATCAAACCCTTCACCAAGTGTGGAGAATGCTACACCAGTAAACTAAGCTTTTCAACAAGCCTAAGGGGAGCATATCGGTAAATCCATTTTTGGACCCCTTGAAAAGAGTATGGTAAGAAAATTTTACATTTTGAGTTGTAAAATAAGAATTTTGATATCACTATCAATCAGTTTTCTAAGTATTACCAAGCGGTTAATATACCTACCGATATAGGCGAGCTTGTTAAGTGGTAATTAGGGTTTGTTACCCTATCGGTAGTGTAATAAATGCAGTGGGTAAGTTATTAAAATAAAATTTCACTAAGTCATTTTACCTTAATAGCATTCGAAGAAGTATCTTGTGAGCACTTGCAGAGCGAAACTGAGCATTGTTAGCAGATTGATAATGGATTTGTGATACGGTTTAAAAAGTTGAATTGGATTTGAAGCGAAGGAAGGTGAATCGGGTGTGCAAGTGAGAGAACAACCGAAAACCCTAGAAGCGCGAAGGGAACAAGGTATTTTGATCAATCTTCTCTCGTAAATCAGATTATCTTGAATGACATCATCATCTACACCTGCAAAAAGTCTTTTTATCACCTCAGAAGCTATGGAGTCTATGGGATCAGATAAAATAGAATCTTATAATGCATTGTCTCAAGTTCCTGATGGAGTTTTGATTAAAGGAGATTTGTCTAGTTACATAGATTGCAAAATTGAGGATCTAGGGTCATTGGCAATCTATTCTCAACTTAAATCTTTTTTGTAATAAGAACAGGAAGATCAAACCTAAATATATTAGGGTTCATGAAAAAGGTTTTCATAATGCGGTATATTTTCTAGAAGATTTTGAGGAAGACCATGTCAGGATTGTCCTTAGTCGAGTACATGGAGGTAACATGTATCTTGATAGGTCTCACACTATCACAAAGGAGGCTATTCATGTTGTAACCAGTTTCTACTGAACTGGTGAAGTACCAAAATTGAGGACAATCTCAAAGGAAACTATTATTGCATTAACAAAGACTGTTGTTGACGGTTGTGCAATATCTATCAACAACATTGCAGATCAAGGAGTCAGATTTCCAAAAATGGTTATTAGCTACCGAATATTTTATTATAGTCAAATTAATAGTGTAGGCGTGCATGCCACCTATAGGATGATGATAGAGGATGCGGATTATGATTTGTGTGAGGAAATGAGAAGTCAATTGATGTTGAACTTAGAATCAATTAAGAAGGACAACAATCAAAATTTTAAATATGGTCAACTGTTGATTGGTTTATTTTTCTACTTTCATAATTTCATTCCAGGAATTGGTAATATTCAATGGTCCAAGGACATACCAGTGACAATCCAAATCAAGAATAGCATTAAGGTTGTGAAGAACACATTTCCTGTTGCAATGAACATATATTTTAATGAATTTCAAAAGAAGATGAGCATGAGATTAAGGCTATCAAATGAAGTGGTGAAACACTTTGAAAAACACATCTGTTTCACTGTGACTACTAAATTTTTCTTTATGGAGGCAGTTGAGCCCAAAGAAGAAGAAATGAAAGAAATGAGATATGAAGTCAGCTATGACTTGCTGATCGGTTATGCCAACAACCTCTTGGCATCTCCTAAGGATACAAAGAAGAAAAGATTGGGTACTTATCAGGAAAGGATTGCACCTGCTCAACCCAGTACTACAAAGGAGAAAAAGAAGAAAGTTGATCAGTCAGCTTTTGTATCCACCGGTACAAGGGTAACAAGAAGTATACAAATCAAGAAGGAACCGATACCGAAAGTATATGCAAAGAATCAAACTGCAACAAGAAAGAGAGGCATACATCTCATCCTTCAAGAGGAATCTGAGGAAACTAATACTAAAGAAGAAACAAGGAAGATGAAATTGATTGGTAAGAAATCCAAACCAATAGGAGAAATTTCTAAACAAAGTACTACTATCGATGTTACAACATTTAAACCAATGAGTGATTTTGAAAGGACTTTGAAAATATTGGGGAGGAAACGATTTGATAATGTAAAAGAATATTTTGATTCATTTGATGAAGGTCAAAAAGAAGAAGTGGTAAAAGAGGTAATCAATTACCCGTGTCAATACAACTGGTTACCACGTGATATTAAAAAGGAAATTTCTGATTCTTTATATTCAATTCTTGAAAATAAATGGAAAATGGTTGTAGATCAGGATCAAGAAATTATTGATAGAATCATTGTTCAATATTTTCCTGAATTGTCTCGAGAAGAAATATTAGCATTGATTGCTAAATATAAAGGACAACTTCATTCTAAAACAAGGAGACTAAGGTTATTGGATGGAAAGATTCAACCTATTGAAGATGATACTCATTGTATTGCTCAAGATATTCAAAGGATGAATGCCCTATTGAAAGGATATGATAATAAACCTGGTCAGACACCAGAGCTAGATAGAGAAGACATAATAACACCAGATATTGTCTATCCTATCAAGAAGAAGGATGACACAAGTTCCACACTGATCATATTCTTAGTGGATGAAGTTGAAGATATTGATGATACTATTGATCTAACAAGCAATGACACTAAACCAGTTAATGAAACTGAACAACAACCGGATATTATTGATAAACAGGAAGCAACTGAAGCATCGGCTACAGAACCAAGTGTGGATATTCAACCACCACTAGTGAAGGAACACAATGCTGAGAAACAATTGCCACCGGTCTCTACTACCACTCTGCAGGAACCAACAAAGAAAGAGAGAGAGAAAACAGAGGAGAAGACATCAGAGAAAATGGATGAAAATGAAAAAGAAAAGGCAAAGCAACAACCTGATGATGATGATGATGATGATGACTCAATCAGCATACAGGGTCTTATTGATGTGGAAAAATTGAGCAAATCTGAACTTATGGAGATTGCTTCTCTTATGCAATCTAGAGCTCAAAAGAAAAAATTAAAAGAGCAGAGAAAAGAAGCAGAAACTATTCAGACCGTTGTTGACATTTTGTCAAGTCTCCTATTGGAGACTGACACTAGTAACTTGTCTACCCCTATTTCAAAGCTTGGACAACTAGTTACCGATGCTACTAACCAACTAAAATTATTTGAAGAGGCAGCACATGCCTTAGCTGGAAAAGATTATAGGAAGAAAAGGGAGAGCAACTGATTTCTGATATTGATAAAGGCAATTTTGCTTTATCTATGAATAAAGATCTTTTGAGAATTGCTATAGAAAAAGGGGGTAAAATTTTGGCTAATGTATCTAAAGTTTCTTTCTTCTATTCCGATTTGAAGCAAAAGCGTGAAGAAGCAGAGAAAGAACTAGAGCGGATAAGTGATGCATATAACCCTGTACAAGATTCAACTTTAGATTTTGGCAAATTAGTTGATGCTTTACAACATCTGTTAGATGTTTATAATTTTGAATAGGTTAAGAGGCTTAGATCCTTGAAATAACTGAAGAACCAGTTGATACCAAAAGTTGGAATTCTACAAAGGGCATATAAGGATTCTAAAGCAGTTTTGGCTACACCAGAGCACAGTGGATGCTATGGAAGAATTTATTGCACAAGTTTTGACAACTATTGAGATCACTGAAACATTGTTAGAGACATGGGATAATGATCTCAAGTAGCTAAAGTTTCATTTCAGTGAGGTTTTTTTAATACTTCCATTGTAAAAACTCTTATATTTATTTATATATGTAGTTTTTGATGACAAATTTTGATGTAATGTATGTATTTTTATTTTTGATTTGCATTGTTGTCAAAGGGGGGGTAGAAATATGTATGTGATGTAAATTTTGTATTTACTGTTAAGGGGGAGTCTGTACATTTTTGTAAGAACACTTAGCTGTCTCAAAATTTTTCTAAGTGTAAGTCCAACCGATATGAAGGTGTCTAAATCAATATATGTAGACAACCGATATATGCAGGTAAGACGATTGGTTTTTGGTCAATTCCTTTGTTACTAGTTTCAAGATGTAGCGAAGAGAAATAAGGAGGCGCATGGAGACAATCGATATATGAGTTTGATGTGGTAAACACTAAACCAGTATTGATGTTCTAACCGGTGTTTCCTGATTGTGTGATGAGTTATCACTGGTCGTGATGTGTTACCACCAATTGACATTTTTGGTGGTGATCTATGATGTATTATGAAATATTGTCCAGATACACTGAACCTAGGAAATTGTGTTGAGGTTATTGAAGCTGACATGAAATCTAAAGTCTATAAAAAAGGCATTGTGATTAGTTATTTTTAGATGTAAGATACAAGTGATGTTATGAGTTAGAGTTGATGCGAATCATTGAAGGAGATATAGAGTATGTCAGTGATACAATATTGAGTGAGGAGAAAAGGATCTATTGAAGCAGATTGCGCTATTCCTAGATCATACCACCTATTGTTTTCTAATCACTACAACAGTTAAATCCCCTAATCGGGTAAGCTCTAACAAGATTCATTATACAAATCCTCTAACAAGGTGACTCATTAACTTGGATCTAAATCCTCCACCGAGGTTACCTTTAACCAAGTATAGCTCCTAATAGGGTTTGGGATCTTTAACATGATTTGCTCCCAACTGAGCATTTTTGTAGACCTTAATCGGTCAGTTACCTATTACTGCAGATAGTTAACTTGTGAGTTCCATCTCACTGTGGTTTTTCTCAGTTGGGTTTTCCACATATAATTTCTTGTGTTATGGTGAATGTTTTACTTTATGTGAATGCTTTTATAACTTTGGATTGCTTTCAAATTCTTAAGTAAACTGGTTAAATGTTTTTACCGGTCTGGGATTAAACTAGTATTATTTTTGCTATCATTGATTCACCCCCCCTCTCAATGCTTTACAAGTCTATCACATGGATGGTGCTTAAGCTTGATATCTCTAAGGCTTATGACAGAGTTAACTGGAACTTTCTCTTCAAAGTTCTGAAGATGATTGGTTTTGGAGATAAAGTCATTAGACTTATTGGGGAGTGCATATCTACGGTCACCTACTCTGTGCTTTTCAATGGGAGCCCCCTAGAGAAGTTCAGGGCCTCCAGAGGTCTGAGACAAGGGGACCCTCTCTCCCCTTACCTTTACATCATCCTTCATGAAGTGTTGGCTTCTAATTTGAACTCCATCATCAATAGAGTATCTCTCCTTGGCATCAAACTTGCCTCAACAATGTCTCCAAACGTTCTTCAACAGTTTGTCAATGACACTATTCTCTTTGGTATCTCCTCTGTGATGGAAGATACTTCTTGGAAATATTTTCTTAACCCTTATGCTCAAGCCTCTAGTTAACACATTAACTATGAGAAGAGAAACATTTATTTCTTTCACACTCATGTTCAACTCCAAGATAGAATCTGCAGAATCCTTGGTTATCAAAGGGCCTCCCTCCCTGGCACCTACCTTGGTCTCCCTTTGATTGTCAAAGATGTCTCTAATTCCTTCTAGATCTCTATCCTTGAAAGAATGCTAAAGAAGTTGGCTGGTTGGAAAGGTAGATTCTTCAGTAGTGTTGGAAAATTGCAGCTACTCTCCTCCTCCATTTAGGGGATCCCTGTGTACTTCCTCTCCCTTTTTAAGATTTCAGCGACTATGGCTGCTAAGCTGGACAATATCGAAAAGACTTTCTTTTGGAAGAGGATGGAAGAAAAGAAGATGCTTTCTTTGGTGGGTTGGGATGGAGTTTGTCTCCCTAAGGCCATGGATGGGTTGGGAACCCACAAGATCTCCAGATTCAATAAGGCCCTTATGACCAAAACTGCTTGGAAGATTTTGAATAAAGATGTGGATTGGAGCAGGATCATCAGGGCTAAATACCCAGGTAATGGGTATTTTCCCTTTGTCCTGAAGGAGGAGGGCCTCCCCAAGGGTTCCAAAATTTGAAACAACATTTTGAGCTACAGGGACCCTTTATCCCATGGTATGAGGTGGCTTATTGGAAATGGAAGTAATATTCTCTTCTGGGAGGATTGCTAGTTGGGAGAGAAGCCCCTTGCTTCCTCCCCCTACCTTAGAAGGCTCCAAGATGCTGCAAAAAGTTTCTTTGGGGAGAGGTTAAGTGATTATTCATCAACAACACTTGGAGGGCTTTGGCAGACTACTGCATTGATCATCCCTTCCTCCTCCCTATTTCTAGAGAGCTTTAGAAGCTCTTGGTTGGCACCTTTCTCCCTCTCTTTCCCAAGGAAGATAGACTCAATTGGAAGTGGGACCCTTTTGGAGACTTCTCTGTCAGAACTGCCTACAATAGCTTGCTAAGAGAACCTGATAACACCACTATCTAGAAAGAGGTCTAGAATCCCCAACTCATCCCCAAGGTCAATTTCTTCTAGTGGATTTCTCTCCTTAACATAAGTTTAACCCAAGACAATTTGGTTAAGTGGGGATTTCAATTACCTAATAGATGTATCCTTTAGAAACACGATGAGGAAAGCACCGCTCGTATCTTTCTCCACTGTGTCTTTACTCAAGAGATCTGGGGGATGGTCTACAACAAGCTCAATATCTGTTGGATTATGAATGAAAACTTGTTAAGTTTGTCCCATGAGTTATGGGGTCCCTCATCTAGCCCCATTATCCAACAACTATGGAAGCAAACCCTCCCCTCATGTGAGATGGAGTATCTGGAAGGAGAGGAATGACAGGATATTCAGGGACAAAGAGGCCTCCCTAGAAACTATGTTTGCTCATTTCCTAAGTTTGATTCTTGAGAATATCCCAGTTTCTAAAACCCGGCTAGCCTCCAAGCCTCCCTCTAGTTGAGACTGGAAAATTGCTAGATGCTGGAACATCCCCCCCTCATTCTCTCTTGTTGACTACTCTAAGAGACTCCTAAGGCAAAGCACAGTTTGGTTCCCTCCGACCACCCATGTCAAACTCAACTTTGATGAGGCTGCTAGGGGGTTATGGTTGCTAGTGGAGGGATCATTAGAACCCACTTGGGGGCCCTTGTTGTTGCTTATGCGGGCAATCTGAATGGACATTCCTCTAATTAGGCTGAAGAAATGGCATTAGCTTGAAGGATCCGTCTCACTCTCACCATGGGAATTAAGTCAATGGATATTGAGGGTGACTTTAAGCTCATCATAGGTGTTGTCAAAGGGAAGAATAGGCTTATTTGGACCATTGAGGGAACCATCAGGGACACCCTAAGGCTCATCTCTGGGCTTGATTCGTTCAAAATTATGCATATCTATAGGGAAGGCAATAGAGTGGCGGATGCTCTGGCTGCCCTTGGCCTAAATTTTTCTAGTTTAAGATGCTGGAGGAGCCATAATTCCCTCCTAGACCATGTCAACTTCCTTCTCTAGGAAGAGAAATATAAAAATCCTATCAATGATTGAGTTGCTGCCAAGTTTTTTCCTTACTCTCCTCTCTTTCCTAGGGGTCGTCCGAAGGTGTTGGTTTCATAATTTAAATTATGAGAATATTCCTACGATTAATTATGATGTGGTAATGACTCGTTCGGCCAGGCTGGATATGAAGGATGTGTTTCTTTATTAGCAAATCCTTTGGGCTTACCTCCTTATGGTGAGGTATGATTGGGAAGTTAATGTGTTGGTTGCTGCTGGTGTTTGGTGGCTTTTCATGCCTCGTAACCAGGAAATCATTTCCAAAAGTGTTTTTAATATTTCCCATGCAACCAAATTCATGTCTCACTTAATGACCCTGGGCTCACACACTTCCCATTGTTTTTCACGACTTGCTTGTGGAAGGGTCTTTGTAATCTTCTTTGTGAAACTATTTTTATGTCTAAAGAAGTTCTCTTGGTGGAGGATATGGGGGGTGAAAGAGTTAGATATGAACTAGATAAACCAGATGACTTCAAGAATGACCCCCTAGTTTGGAATTATTGTGTTGAGGGAGGGGTCGCCGATTTTATGGAGTGTTTGCACGACCATGATGAGTAGCTCTTGCCTGATTTTGCCTCCTCCTGGTTTGGGAGGCATGTTTCGGAGGGTGACATTTCTTTCAAATTTTTTGAGGAAATGATTGCCCAGGCCACGAGGCTAGCCCTTGATGGACGATGATGGAAGCGCACCAGCCATGTTGCCAACAACAAAGGCCTAAAACACTTCTTCCACAATCATGAGGAACCTGTCAAAATCCAGGGTGGGTTTGCTTGGGAAGAGCTTAAACACCCTTGGAATATGATCTGCCTTATGATTATGAAATACTTCACACTCGAGGGTAGGCACAAGGTATTTTATTACTATCATCTGCCCCTTTTGAATCATTTTTGCAATAATGATTTACTCTGTCTAGCCTTTTATTTATTGCATTCCATTGAAAGCTCTGTTAAAGACACCTTGGACCCCAAGCACGAGGACTAGCCACCCTACCTCCTTCACCAGGGCCTCATTTATAGGCTGTACAAATTTCATGAGGCTCTTTGCCCCCTTGGAACCTCTCTCTCTCTCTTTCTCAGCCCCCTATGCCAACTCCCCAACAACTTGTTGCCCTTTCTATGGCCTTCCCCATATTTTTCCAATTTTCGCATGAAGTTTTGCTATGGCCAATTTCTCCATGTCTCTGCCTTCTTTTTCCTCCAATGTTTCTTTATCTGCGGTCTCTCCTAACTTGACTCTGTTTGCCTCTCCCAAAATTTCTCTTTCCCTATCCAAGGGTAAGGGAAAACCCTTGTTAAACACAAACAAATTGTCTTTGAAGATAATTCATCATTTGAAAATGCTGAGAATGACAACCCTTCCCTTGACTCTAAGGGAATAAGGAGGTCCTCCAGATTGGCTCTCAAAAGCTTGCGTAAAAATAAGACCCCTGTGATTGAAACAATTGACTCAGAGGAGGACCCCACTGAGGACAAGGAGGGAGAGGACCCTAAAACCACTATGGGGCCCCCTCGTGAGGATGTTGTTGAAGCGGACAAGGCTTGGAACCCCATGGATTTGGATACTATTGGCGCCACTAGCAAGGGAAATTTTGAGATGCAAACCTTGGACTCTGTTGATGTTAAGGATATGGCCCCTATGAACATGGGCACTGCGGGTGCCACGAGTGAGGAAAATTCTGATTCTAAAGCCTTAGACTCTGGTGACTTGGACCCGGATTTAAAAATGGCGGAAAAAGTGATGAACTCTATTCCTCTGATGGGTTTGGACATTGAAATTGATTTTCCCCTTGCTGAGGACATGGCCATGGTAGTGGATGAGACTATGGATGACAAGGCTACTGTGAACCCCCAGGGTGTTCCTACCCTAAAGCAAATGGAAAGGTCATGCACTGACGTGTTGGATATCATATAGAAGATTGAGAACCTAGGCCCAATGTTTGAACTGCAGGATATCATGGGTGAAGTCAAGCGGCTCAAGAGCAAGGTGGATGCCAGGGACACCCAAATTGTGGGCCTTAACAAATTTTACTTGCAGATATTACACCGCTCGACTCTCTCTCTCTCTCTCTCTCTCTCTCTCTCTCTCTCTCTCTACTGAGGGAACGAACTGCAGATACAGAGGAAGAGAAGCAGGAGGCTAAGAAACTGTATAAGTTCATGATTACTGAATGGAACTATGTTATTGATGCAATTGGGGTGCACAAGGTGATCCTGTAGTGTTTTTGGTGTTTTCTGCTTTGCTGTTTTTGATTTTCAGAAATTGGTTTTATTATTGTTAATTATGTTATAGTGTTGTTTGTGCATTGTGGTTTCGTTAATAGGTTTGCTATGTAAAGGGTCAGTGCCATAGTTCTCACTTCTTTTTAAATAAAAAACAAAGGATTAGAAGCCCTAAGAGTATGATATTGAATTAACCCTCTTTTTCAAAGTGTTAGTCAACATACTTATCTCTTGGTGGATTCATATTCTAAAAGTAATCAAAGTGGAAACAGGCCTAGTTTCCTAGTTTACATGCTTAAGATAGTGAACCCTATTTTCTCCATCACATTTTGACATTTTGGTGAGCCTCACGTCCTACATCTTTCTTCGTATTTTCTTTTCTTTTCATGCATTAGTTTTTTATGTACTTGCATTAGTAAAAAAATGACAAAAAAATGCATATTGTTTCATACATTTAGCACATGTTTTCATTTTCAATTACACTAGTTTCATAATACATATATTTTATAAAACTATAGAGATCTTTTTGTCATTTTCTATAAATGGTGATGCACACTTTTGAAAATATACTTAAATTTTTATTCTTCAAAATTTATTGTCATATTTGATTGATTCTTTCTCCATAATTGACAATTTTGTTAGTTTTGGTTTGATTTGTTTTTTTTTTACATTCCTCTATTCAATTGTCCTACGTGTGGTGGGATGAACAATGAAGATATATATTTTTTCCACAAATGATTTGCATAAAATTTCCATAATCCCAAGAATACGCTTAATGCAATTATGAATGATGAAACATAAAATATTATGATTGAATTTTCTACAATAGAACTCCTCCAAACTTTCTTCTTATAAGGTAATATAAAATGAGCATAATATCAAAAGTCAAGGTTTTAATAAATTTGTGGACAAATACACATGAACCCTACAATAAGAAGTGAATTCAACAATCAATTAGATTCTTTTTACAAAATTATAAACTATATTGATAAAATTAACTCAAGAAAATGAATGTTTCATTCTTGACAAATTAACTAAAACTTTTGCTTTTTGAACACTATAGTATCTAACATGATAGGTACTAATATGATGCTTAAATAAATGAGAATAGCCAATGTAGAGGAACATTTAATATTTCATATTAGTTGTGCTAATTAAGAAATCGATATTTTGGATTAGATGTCTTGGTTTTGTAAAAAAATTCACTCTTTGATTTTCAAATGTTATCTGAACAAAAGATTTTTCAAACAACTAAATTGAAGAATATGTTGGGCCCACTTGTATTTAACAAAAAAATATCTAAATGTGTTATTGAGTGGCTACTAGACACCTACATAAATAACCATGCTAGGCAACCACTACATGAAACAAATTTGATTATAATAACAATATGTGTGTCATTTGATCAATAAAACTATTTTCATATGTACCTATCTATCATCCAATAATATCTTTAAATACTTTTACTAGTATATATTTATGTGAAGTAACCATTACGCTTAAAGATGTTATTACAACTTTGAAAAATAATGCAAAAATGAGACACATGTCTAAAATACATAGAGTGAAAAAGCTTGTCCCTCATGATGTGCATGGGGAGAAGAGGAAAAGTGACACCCCATGACAATGAAAGGTTGCTAATTATTTTTTGTCTATTAATGTTGTACTTTTTTAATAATACACTCAAAAAAAGTATTCTTCAAAATTTGTTGCCATATTCGATTAACTCTTTCTTCATAAATGATGATTTCTTTCATTTTGGTTTGGTTTGATATTTCTTTATTCATCTATTTAATTGTCCCACATGATCAAAGCCAATTGTGTGGTGGAATGAATAATGAAGATTTTTTTTCCACAATTTTTTTACATAAAAATTCCCATGATCCCAAGAAAATTTAGCGTATGATGGATCCTTAAATATTGTGATTGAATTTTCTACTATAGTACTCTTCCAAACTTTCTTATTATAAGATAATATAAAGTTAGTATAATACCAAAACTCAAGATTGTAATAATTTGGGGACAAATACAAGTGGACACTACAATAAGAAATGAATTCAACAAATAATTAGATATTTTTTATAAAATTATAATTTATAGTGATAAAATTAATTCAAGAAAATGGTTGTTTCATTCTTGACAAACTAATTGTACGCATTTGCATTTTGAACACTATAGTATCTACCATAATAGGTATATATAAGAGTTTAAATAGATGAGAATGATCAATATTTTTGGAAAGAACATAGATGAACATTTAATCTTTCATATTGGTTGTGCTAATCAAGAAATCAATGTTTTGGATTAGATATCTTGGTTTTGCCTAATATTTATTCTTTGATTTTCAAATATTCTTTAATAATACATTTTTTCAAACAACTAAATTGAAGAATACATCAGGACCACTTGTATTTAACAAGAAAGTACCTACATAAATAATCATGTTGGGCAAGGGTCGCGGCTATTCTGGCTCCAAAACAAACCTTTTGTACAGCGTGATAGTGACGTGTTAGTCAATTGCAGTCGTTTATTGCAAAATCGACGGTGTAAAATGCGCAACTAACACGCATGTTAGTAAATCCATACTGCCATTTTAAAGCCAGAATAGACGCGTCCTTGGACAAGCACTACATGAAATGATCTTAATTATAAAAACAATGTGTACTATTTGATCGCCAAATCTATTTTTATATGTAAATATTTTTACCAAAGTAACCATTACACTTAAAGATTGAATTATGATGCAAAATTTAAATGAAAATGTGAGACGTGTCTAAAGTCCATTGAGTGAAAAGGCTTGTCACTCATGATGTGCATGAGGAGAAGAGGAAAATTGTCGCTTTATGATAATGAAGGGTAGCTTTTCAAATTGGCTTGTTGCTGCTCACCGTCCAACTTTGTCGTTTTTATACAAATTTTTGTCCTCCATTATGATCATCTTTGCAAATAAACTCTAAATAAATAATAATAAAAATCACCTCACAATAAATTATTTAATCTATACTTTTGTTTCGTACGCCGGTGGGATTGACCATCATTAATTGATTTTGACGTAAGCGAATCTCCACGTGTTGCCAAAAGAATGGAAGTACAAATTATACGGAATTTAAATTATTTGCTAATGAAAACTATTGCTCAATATTGGTTGGATTAAAAAATTTAATATAGGAAGCATCTTTTACATATACGTGCTAGATTACTAGGTTTTTAGTCTATTACCTTTTTTAAAGGTGAAAATTGTACACCCTAGGTTTTCATTTTTTAAATCAATCTTGTCTTTTTATCTGTAATGTATTGATTGGTGTAGAAATGATAGTTTTAGTATAAAAATTGGTAAAATAATTTAAACTTTTTTATTTGATATGGATATATTCTTAAGACTTGTTTTAGTTTTATGTTTATGCATTTGTCATCTTAGGCCATATTAATAGTTGTGAAATTGAAGAAGTTCAATTTTTTTAATGTGACACAAAGTTCTTAAGCTTTCAAAATTTATATTTCCAGTTTGGTCTTTGAGCATAAATTTGCTAACATATGTGTAGGGGTGTTGTATTTTAGGACATAATTTTAATTTATTTTAAATAATTAAAAAGTCTTTTGAACGTCCATCCAAGCATCATAACATTATCATTCAAGCACATCAAAGAGCATCAATATGCAATCATCGCCTTAGACTTTAATGCACTTGTGCTTGTTGTCTTTGATCATTGTACCAAAAATATTAAATTGGTAATATGAGTTTGATCATTTAAGAGAACACACCTACATTTAGCAACTTCTAAACAATTTATATTGACACCACCACTTTTATATTTAACTTTTCGACATCAAGGCAAACAGGTTCTAGGCATTGAATATAACAAAATTTTGATCCATGGGTAGGGTTCATATGTAGTTATCAATTTTAGATCCACAAATGTAAAGGTCAAAACTCTATAGCCATGAATGTGAGCTATATTACTTACTAGAGACAAATTGAATAGCATTATAGTTCATGTCTCCTAGTGAGCTCTGTAATGCCTCCTGTGTTTGCATTGCCATTTGATTATTTTGATCCAAGCTAGACTTTGTATATGCTTTATCTCATGACTATGCATATATTATTATTTTGTGTTGGCACCCCTGTGGTGCATACTTCTTACGTTTATATTCTTTTGTTCGTATGATGACATCACTATTGATGTGGATAGTAGGTGATGCTCTGCAAAAAGGATCTTAGGAAACACAAACACAAGACTCAAGAATCAAACGTTAATGTTAGTATCATAAACAAAATACGATCCTAAGCAAGCATATCAAGAGAGATATCAAACATTTAATGGAAAACATGCAAAAACAAAAGAAAGACACAAGACCCTTCCAAATGCTTGCCAACATGTTCATAGTTGCTTCTCCCTTGTTACTCTCCTCTCCAAGTTCCACATGAGTGTAGCCCTCAGCTTTTTGCACTACTATGGAAGTCTTATGGAGATTCAAGATTTATGAAAATGATTAAAAAGATTATGCAAATGCAAGCTAAATATGAAAAAGCCTAATTAAGCTATATTGATTTTGACCAAAATAACAATGTAGATTAAATGGCTCCTAAAATGCTCTCTTAAATTTCACTATAGATTAGATGCATACAAGATTTTTGGATCTGTATTATGAAGGAATGGGCTCTATTTATAGGAAAAATAGAGAAATGGATGGTTGAGATTGAGTAATCTCAACAAAGGTCAGGATTGATGGGTTTATGATCCATGTGAAGACTTTCAACCCAATCCCGGGATGACAAATGTCAACATGAGATGGCTTGAGAGGAGAGGGAAGAAGCATTAAATGCTTGAAAAGACATAAAGGTCAGCTTAGGAGTTAAGATTAGGCTTGAGTTGAATGAATAAAGCCATTTTCCAATGAATAATGCTTTTATCCAATGGACAAACTCTTGTGCAAGAGTTAGTGGGGATAATCATGGTCAAAGCAATAAATGCTTGAAGAGACCCATGAGTTAAATGAAGGTTGAGTTAGAGGAAAAGCCTCTAACCATGTGGGTGAGTTGAGCTAACCATTAATGGTTATGTAAGAGCCATAAATGGTCATGTAAGAGCCATTAATGGTTTGGAAGACTTTCGGGGCTAGCTTGTTGGAGACATAAAACATTTAATGCTTTTCAAAGACTTTGAGGCTTTGAGAAGTGACTTCAAGTTGCTTAGGAATGTGACAATAATTACGGGATGGGTTTAGGCTAATTAGGAATGGTTTAGAAGAATTTAGAAACTGGTTAGAAGAATCTAGAAGGGGATTTAGGATGCAAGTGGGTTTGGTGGGTGAGGGAAAATAAGATTTTAATTAAAATAAAATTCATTATTTTAAGTAAATAGGTGCAACTTGCATTTGTAGGAGAATGCAAGTGGGGGATAGTTTAGGGATTTAAATAAATATTTTATTATTTATTTAAAAGAGGAAAGGAGGTTAAATTAAATAAATGTGCTTTATTTATTTAATTGATTTAGAGTGTGGCTTAATGAATTAATTTAAATAAATTGAATAATTTATTTAGTTAATAGAAGGAGAGGTTGAGGATGAATTAATTAAATATTAATTGAATTCACTGTTGACTGATGATTAAATAATCAAATAAATAGTAAATATTTATTTAATTAAGTGGACATATTTATGTGACTACATTTGCCCCTCTTTGAGACAGTGCGGTTTATCGCGTCATTTCAAAGAAAGAAAAATATGTGTGAAGAAATATGCCCCATAAATGTTAATTTAATGGGTGGTATGCCCCCTTGAGAGATGGGCCGAATTTTTTTGAAAAATCGGGTGATCTCTCGAAAAAGAAAAAGAAATTGGGGATAGGTAGAATAGAAGAAATTAGAAATAATGGTGAAAGAATGAGAGAAGACAGAGTGACTATGGAGAAACAACAAGCCTCGAAAGTACACAGGGGTCACGGTGCAAATGTAGTGTTTGTGCTTTTGATTGATACTGTATAATTGATCAAAATTGGTTGGACAATCTGGTGCAATCGATTGAATTGCCCCGGTTTAGTTAAAGCATGACAGTTGATGTCATTTGTTCATTTGGACAGGATAAAGTCTGAGTAAGTGAATCAAAGTGACTTGTTGTGACTTAGACAATTGATGTAATTGCCTTATGAAGCCAAGGTATCTGAAGCAAAATACTCATTGAGACTTAGACAATTGATGTAATTGTCCATTTTGATTGTGTTTGATTGGGTGATCAATTGATAGTGTGTGTGTTGTAGGGTGTTTGTGGTGAATCATAGCAACCCCGTTGAGACTAGGCCATTATGAGAAATGTCTGTTGTAGTCTAGGTTTTCCATGATCGATTACCTGTTGAGACCCAAAGATACTTGATCAAAGTATCCGTTGATAGTCTAGGTGTGCGTGAGTCAATGTGCCCGTGTACACATAGTAACTTGCTTTGCTTATAGGATGACTTAGGATGGGAAACACAACCCCTCCTATTAGAGATGGACGGTGATGAACATGGCTTGATTGGGTTGTGTAGACACCCAAAATTGTCCAATCTAATTAAATAAATATTTTAATTTATTTAATTACTTTATCCTAATTCTTCTATTAATTAAATAAATCTTTATTTATTTAATTAATTCATTTATCCTCTTCTAGCCTTATTTCTCATTTAAATAAATACATTTATTTATTTAAATTATCCTTTTTCCTAAATTAAATAAATATTTTATTTATTTAATTGATCCCACTTCCTCTATTAATTAAATAAATCTTTATTTATTTAATTAATTCATTAACCTTTTCCACCTATGATACATGTCATTCATCTCTTAATTCCTACACTACCTACCCCTTTCATTATTTTATTATTTCTTTTACCTACCCTCTAATCATAGCCGACCTCCTTTTACACCTCTCAATCTTATCCCTCCATTTCATATAGTGTCTTCTATATAAGGAGATGCTTCCTTCATTATCAAACCCTGGCTAATAAATCATTCTAATTACTTGATCAATTGACTACTTGGCATATGCAATCCTACTTGCAACCACATTTCGTTCTTTGTTGAGCTCTTGTGCACATAAAATCTAAGAGCAAATATATCAAGCAAGATCAATGGAGATAGGAAGAATGGAGATTCAAACCCTATTGGACATGTGATGGTATAATCTTTGTGATTTCGTTTGATTTGCATTGTCTTAGGTAATCTTCATATGTTATGGTGGATCTTTGTTGTTGTTAGGCTAGGGTTTTGTGGTTGAATTCATTTAGCCTTTCAATATTGTTATTATTGTTATCCATTTTCACCATATACAGGTTGATGGGGCATGATGTAGGGTATGTGATGCTAATGATCGAGATGAGGAGGGTGAGGGGGGATGCAATGTTAGATAGAAGGTATGGAGGACTTAGGACGCATTCCTATGGAAGAAGATTGAAAAAAGAGAGTATCCATTATCATTATTATGTATGAATGATATGCACCAATATGGATGTATGGATGGGTGGAATGCAACAAAATGCAATATATACAAATGAGATGAAATGACGATCCATAGATTATTCATAGTACCTTATTTTCATCATCGAGAATGGTAGTATCATTCTTGGCTGAGGTAGTAGGAACCAAGTTTTGAGCATTTCACCTATAAGCAAGCATTTATAGACAAGGAAAAGTGACCCTCCATTTTGGTTCATGCGTAAATGGTTGAGCTATACACTATAGTCAGTAAGCCATAGTGATCTATGACTAGATTTTGCATATGATCACGTAGCTTAGTGAACTTACCACATAGACACCATTAGTACATGCCCCAGAACTTCATTGGAACAATCCACAGACAACAAACAAAATGATATTTAGGGAACCATCCTAGCTACTCTAATCACTTGTGAATATCCCGGAGTAGTGTAGGAAATTGATATAAATGAATAAATAACTAAAAAACCGACCAAGTACTTGATAGCTTAAACAAAATTTTCTTGTCAAATAAAATGTTACCATGTCTTTGTTTATGTAAGGAAGGATGCATCCTTGTCAAGATAGTTGTGTGTACTTGTTTTGATTGATTGGTTGATTTGATAGATGATCATTATTTGGGTAGCTCAAAATATTTGTTTGGTGTCTGTTGTGATGCGTATGTACAAAGAATATTATATGCCTTACATCATGTTTTTTGGATTTTGTGAGTGTTTTTGGATGTTTTTTGGTATTATTTCAAGACAGTTTTGAATGAAGAACTCAATGAATTAGAAGTAATGTAGAATCCACTTCCATCTATAGGTTAAGAGAATTGCCCCCAGTTTAGACGTCACTTATGAAAAATAAGATGCAGGACACATGAAGTACTAACCCTGATTGCAGATTAATAACAAGCCATGGTTTGAATGATGGATGAATGGATGCAATGGATGCGATCGCAACAAATTTGAAATACAATGGAGCCATAGAATTTACGAGTGGTGCTTTTTTGCCAGGTTTTCACCATCGCACTTACCCAAGGTGCCACTGTGGTGGTTTTCACCGTTTGGATGCATGATTTTTCTGGACTATTTTGTTTTTTTTTGTATTTTTTCAGGACATTTTTCTGAATGTTTTTGGTGTTATTCTGATATAAATTGGAGAGCCTGATGCTCTGCATAGCTTATGTATGAAACCATTTGAGGTGCATCTTGTTGATCAGATCTGCTAGTGGTTCTCCTTCTGAAGTTGCCAACTGATATGCCCCAGACCCAAATACAACAATGGTAACATATGGACCCAGCCAATTGGATTCAAACTTGCCCTGATGTTCTCTATGTGGTTGATTACAAGGATTCTCTCTAAGAACAAGATCACCTACCTCAAATGTACAAGGTTTAACTCGATGATTATAGCTTCTTCTCATTTGCTGTTGATAGGCCTTGAGGTGGTTGTATGCAGCTTGTTACCTTTCATCAGGTAGTTCCAAGTCTTGAAGACGTGAGACTTGGTATACTTCATCATCTATCAAATTATGCAAGGAAACCCGTAGAGATGGTATCTCAACCTTAATAGGAAGAATGGCTTATGCTCCATAGACTAGTGAGTAGGGAGTTGTGCCTATAGGGGTTCAAATGCTAGTTTGATATGCCCATAGTGCTAGATTTAATTGAACGTGCCAATCACGACCAACATCATTGACTGTCTTCTTGAGGGTTCTCAATATGTTCTTGTTTGATGCTTCGGCCTGATCATTGCCTTCTGGGTAATAGGGAGTGGAAAAGTGTGTTGGATGTGAAACTTCTCACAAAGCTCATGGATATCCTGATTTTTGAAAGGAAGCCCATTATCTGTGATGATGGACATGGGTACACCATACTGGCAGATGATGTAGTTAAGGATGAATGAGGCGATTTGCTTGTGGGTGACTTGGGTAAGTGGAACAGCTTCGATCCACTTTGTGAAGTAATCGGTGGCGGTAATGATAAATTTGTGGTTGTTGGATGAAGATGGATGAATTTTACCCACAAAGTCAAGTCCCCATTGACAAAAGGGCTATGGTGTTGTGATTGGTTGCAACTCCTATGCTGGTGCATGTATCAGGTATCCGTGAACTTGGCACTTCTTACATTTTCTGACAAAATAGTAGGAGTCTTTTTTCATGGATGGTCAATAGTATCCAGCGCGCATGATTTTCTTTGCTAAGGAAGGACCGCTTGAGTGAGCCCCACAAATGCCATCATGTACCTCTTCCAAGGCCTTTGTTATCTCATCTTATTCCAGACATAGAAGGAGAGTACCATCAACACTTTGCCAGTATAGGGTTTTGGCAATGATGGTGTATCGAGCAGTTTGGTGGATGAAGGTTTTGCGTTGGTTATTGGATTGGTTGGGAGGAAGTGTGTGATTGCGAAGGTAAGTGAAGAACTCACTGTACCATGGGGATTTAGAATTGACTAGGCGACATATCATTTCACTTTTGGGGATATCATAAGCCAGGATCCAAAGCTGTTCTACCAAGAACTCGTAATGTGTTGAGTTTTGCGGAAGATCCAGGAGAGATGCAATTGTAGCCATTGCATCGGTAACTTGATTCTGATCTTTGGGTACTTGCTCAAATGTGATAGTTGTAAATGATTCTTTGTAACTATCCACCATCCTTTTATATGGCATGAGCTTATCATCCTTAGTTTGATACTCATCGGTGACTTGTCGGATGACTAGCTGTGAATCTCCATATACCTGCAGCTCTTTGAGATGCCATTGTATAGTCAATCTGAGTCCTGTGATCAAGGCCTCATATTCTGCTATATTATTGGTGCATGGGAAAGTGAGCCTGTATGACTTTGGGATGTCATCACCTTGAGGTGTAATGAAAAGAATATCTACCCCCGAGCCAAGTCTAGTATATGAACCATCAAAATATAGCTTCCACAGTTGTGCTGTTGTGATCATGAAGATCTCTTCATCTGGAAAAATGGAAACAAGAGGACGGTCACCTGCGAGGGGTGCATCGACCAATTGATCTGCAATAAATTGCCCCTTGATAGCCTTGCGGTCCACATACTCTATATAAAATTCACTCAAGATCATAACCCATTTGGCCAAGCGGCTTGTTAATGCTGCCATGCCGAGTAGGTACTTAAGTGGATCGATTTTAGCAATGAGTTGTACCTTGTGTGTCAACATGTAGTGCCTCAATTTTGTGGCTGCCAAGATAACTGCTAGGCAAGCTTGCTCAATAGGTGTGTAATTGAGTTCATAGCCTACCAATGTGCGAGAGATATAGTATACAACACATTATTTTCCTTCTGCATTGTGTTGTGCCAACAGTACTCCTAATGTCGTATTAGTATCTGAAATATATAGCAATAGAGGTCTGCTTGGATCTGGTGGAATCAACAACGGTGTATTCATTAGGTAGTCTTTGATCATTTGGAATGCTTGTTAGCACTTTGTATCCCATTGAAAGCGGATATTCTTATGTAATAGATGCGTGAAGGGATGATACTTATCAGTCAATTGCGCAATGAATCACTGAATTGATTCTAGCCGCCCTTGTAGTGTCCTTAACTGATTGATGTTCTTGGGAGGTGGCATGTCCATGATTGCTTTGACTTTTGCCAGATCTACTTCAATGCCCTTGCTTGAGACAATGTATCCTAGGAGCTTCCCGGAGGTTACTCCAAAGACACATTTCTTTGGATTAAGACGTACATGATATTTCTCTAATCCATTGAAGATTTTACCCAGTATTTCTAGATGACCCTCTCTTGTTAATGATTTAGCTAGTAAATAATCGACATAATCTTCCATTATGGTGTGCATCATGTCATGGAAGATGGTAGTCATATCTCTCTGATAGGTTTCCCCCACATTTTTCAGACCAAATGGCATCACATTCCAATAGTAGGTTCCCCATGGGCATGTGAAAGCAGTTTTATGTTGATCCTCTGGAGCAATCTTAATCTGGTTGTACCCTGAAAATCCATCCATAAGAGAAAGCATTGCATGACCCGCTGTGAGATCGACAATCATGTCGATGTTTGGTAAGGGGAAGTCATCCTTAGGCATGCCTTGCTCAAATCTATGAAGTCTGTACAGATACAGATGCCCCCATTAGGCTTGCCGACAGGTACAATGTTGGAGATCCAATCGGCATAATCGATTGGTCAGATGAAACCCACATCTAAGAGCTTTTTGAGTTCTACCTTGACAAGCACAATAATCTATGGGTGCATCTTTTTGAGCTTTTGTTTTATCGGCTTAGCTCCTTCTGCCATGGTGAGGTGACGCATGACCAAATCAGGATCTAAGCCAGGCATGTCTACATAAGACCATGCGAAATTGATTTGACTCTTCTGGAAGAATTCCACAAATTTTGGTTGTTCCTTTGGAGTTAGTAGAGATGCCAAATGTATTTGGTGAGGAGTCTTGTTGAAATGTGGCAACTGATCAACAAAGTACTGTACACTCAGAATGTATCCTTGCTAGGGTCCGGGGCCAGGCTGGGGTTCAGGGGTGGCAGCCCCCGAGAAAAGCGGGGGTTCAGGGGCGGGAGCCCCCAAGAAATTTTTTTTGGGTATTTTTTTGTTGTTGTTGATGAAAACTGACATTGTAATAAAACCCTAAAAAGGCCGACTTTGTTTTTGCCCTAAAAATGCATGTTATGAGCGACTGGGATGTTTAAGGCATGGTAATGTTGATGTACTTTTTTGTTGGATAATAAGTGTAAAGTGGAAAAATCGAACCCTAGTCGTTCTCCCCTCCCCAACTCCAAGGAGAGAGAAGGGAGAGTCACTAGGGTTGATGGTTTTCACTTAGGGGAGACTTTACATTCAAAAGAGGGGTTGAAACCCACAAGATCCAATCCCACGCAATGCAAGATTGGATTCTAAATGAGTTTCAAGGGTTAAGACATCAAGGATACCCTCTTTTGTAAAGAAATGTAGATAGAAAGATTGAACTAGGAATGTAAAGTGGGAAATATTCACTTATAAACAGAGATAGGGATATGGGATGAAGTTGCGGACTTGGAATTAGCAGTAAAATGTCGAGACGGTGCTGTTCTGTAAATTTGAGTGAAAGTTGATGGGACGATGGCGCCCGGCGTGCACACGGTCCTTCGAAAAATCCGCGAAACGAAGGTGGATCTGTTCGTCTCTGCACAAGGATTCCAGATCTTCAATTACAGCCACGTACCTGCAACCTACACACAGAAAAGAGAGGACGATTGGGGGGTTAGGGATGAGGGGTTTGCCTTTAGGTCAAACCCCGGTTTTGGAATTAACCAAGAAATGAGAATGCTGTAAATGTAAATGTTTGTAATGTAAACAAGTACTGATACCTTGTTGTAAGAATGTTTGTATTCTTACATGCGAAGGTGTAATGTATGTTATGTGTTATGTGTTGTAAGTGATCTCCTCTTCAATGGTTGAATCCTTGTCTTGAATGCAACACTTAGCCTTGAATGGAGACTTAGAATGCTCAATTGCTTGAAGGAATGCTTGAATGCTTGAATGCTTGAATGTTTGAATATCATTTCCCCCTTTTCATACATATGTCCTCCTCCTTTTGAGAGGGGAAATGTAGTTTTTCCCGACCTTAGGCCGACCAGGAAATGTTATTTTCCAATTTGCAAACTTAAAGACCCGAGACCCAAAAGAGACCGGGCCCAAAAATAGGGCCAGGGACCAGGGCGCTGAGCGCCATGGTCATGGGGGACCAGGGCGCTGGGCGCCATGGTCCCACCTCCAGGGACAACAGGGTGCAAGGAGGATCAGGCCAGGGTGCTGAGAAATGCAGTTTTTGATGTCATGAACAAGTTTCGGGGTCTCCATTCAGGTTCCGTGTTGCATCGCCATCGTGAAGACCCAAATGCAGTCGAAATTGCAAGTGTCGCAATTTTAGGACGCTACAATAAGAAAGATTGGACGACTGTGTATGGTGGACGTAACCCATTCTGGGTGAACCACGTTAAATCTTTGTGTTATCTGTGTCCTGTTTTATTTCTTTATCTTTTGTATTTAAATCTGCATATAATTGTTAGTTCATATTTGCTTCGGATCTGCTTGAAACCCTAACAATTGGTATCAGAGCGAGGTTTTCTGTAAATTGGTAGGACTCTCAGATTTGAGTGGGAGCAATGGAGGATTCCAAATTCAAGGTCGAAAAGTTTAACAGCCAAAACTATCAATTATGGAAAATGCAGATGGAGGATTGCCTATATCAAAAGGATTTGTGGTGGCCATTGGAAGGAAAGGCAAAGAAAGCGACCACAATGTCAGATGAAGAATGAGACATTTTAGATAGAAAGGCACTGGGATCCATTCGATTATGCCTTGCACTGTTTGTAGCATTCAATATAACAGAAGAAAAAATGACTGTAGATTTGATGGCGACATTGGCAAAGTTGTATGAGAAACCCTCGGCTTCGAATAAGGTATTTCTTATGAAGTGTTTGTTTAATTTGAAAATGAGTGAGGGAGGATCTGTAGCAGAGCACTTAAATGAATTTAATACAATTACCAGTCAACTGTCTTCGGTAAAAATTACCTTTGCAGAAGAGGTTAGGGCTCTCTTGATTTTATGTTCTTTGCCAGAAAGGTGGAATAGCTTGGTTATGGCTGTAAGTAACTCTGTCTCTGGTAAAAATACTTTGGTATTTGATGATATTGTTGGTGTTATCCTAAGCGAGGAAATGCGAAGGAAAAGCACAGGTGAGATTCCAACATCATTAGGTAGTGTTTTGAATGTGGAGAACAGAGGAAGATCAAATGAAAGAGGAAAGGGCCCTAGGAATGAGAAGTCACGAGGGAAGTCAAAGAAAGGACGCTCTCAATCTAGAGGAAAGAAAGATTGTTGGTACTGTGGAAAGCCTGGTCATCTAAAGAAAGACTGTTGGTCTCGAAAAAACAAAGAAGGAGACAAAAATGAAAATGACAGTAAGGAAGCTAATATTGCAAGTAATACTTTACAAGATGCTTTAATCTTATGTTTGGATAATGTTAATGATTCCTGGGTAATAGATTTTGGGGCTTCATTTCATGCTACACCTCATAGAAATATTCTCTAGATTATGTTCAAGGTGATTTTGGACAAGTATATTTGGGTGATGATGAGCCCTGTCAAATTGTAGGAAAAGGAAAGATAAAGATCAAGTTGCAGAATGGAAATGAATGGTTTCTGCAGGAGGTAATACATGTTCCTAATTTAATTTCTGCAGGGCAACTAGGTAGTGAAGGTTGCATAGTTACCTTCTCAGATAGTGTGTGGAAGGTCACTAAAGGATCATTAGTAGTAGCTAAAGGTGCAAAGGTAGGCACATTATATCTGTGTACTGGTAACACTTACTCTACCCTAGCTGCTATAGATAAAGTTACTACAGGGACATAAACAATAGATGTTGCAAGAACAAATTCGATAATGTGGCACCATAGGCTTGGGCACATGAGTGAGAAAGGGATGAAAATCCTTCACTCCAAAAATCTATTTCCAGGACTAAAGAATATTGATTTAGAGTTCTGTGAAAACTGTGTTTATGGTAAACAGAAAAGAGTCAGATTTCTCAAGGTTGGGAAAGAGAAGAAGAGTGAGAAGTTAGAGCTTGTGCATTCAGATGTATGGGGACCGACTCAGGTATCATCTCTTGGTGGCTCTTGTTATTATATTATTTTTATTGATGAATCAACCAGAAAAACATGGGTATATTTCATAAAACAAAAATCATATGTTTTTGAAACTTTTAAGAAATGGAAAGCTTTGGTTGAGAATGAGACAAGAAAAAAGTTGAAGTGTCTCAGATCGGATAATGGAAGTGAGTATTGCAACAAAGAATTTGAAGATTAATGCTCCTTAAATGGGATTCAAAAATAGAAGACAGTTCCAGGAACTCCACAGGAAAATGGTGTGTCAGAGAGAATGAATAGGACTATCATGGAATGCGCGAGGAGCATGAGATTGCATGCTAGATTGCCCTTACATTTTTGGGCAGATGCTGTATATACTGCTGTCTATTTGATAAATAGAGGACCTTCAACCCCTTTGGATGGTGGTATTCAAGAGGAGGCATGGACTGATAAAAAGGTAAATTATTCTTTTTTGAAAACCTTTGGTTGTGAAGCTTTTGTCCATATTGATAAAGAAAACAGAACCAAGCTTGATGCTAAATCTCAGAAATGTACCTTCATTGGATATAGGATAGATGAATATGGCTATCGGTTATGGGATTTTAAAAATAAGAAAATAATTAGAAGTAGAGATTTTATATTCAATGAGAAGGTTATGTATAAAGAACAGATGTAGGAAAAGAAGCATGAACAAGACAAACAAGAATATGTGGTGTTGGATGAGATTTCTGAAAATGAAATGCCACAGGTACCTGATGCTCAGCAACAATAGATTGTCCCACAAAATCCTGCAAGTGTTAGACATTCTACGAGGTCAAGTAGACCCCTTGAAAGATTTTCTCCTTCTTTGTATTCTATTTTATTAACTGATTCTAGTGAACCCGAAGAATATGAAGAAGCAATGCAGGTGGATGCCAAACAATAGTGGGAGCTAGACATGAAAGAGGAGATGGACTCCTTGATGAAAAATAAGACTTGGGACTTAGTCCCTTTACTTGCAGAAAAAAGAGCTTTGCCTAACACATGGGTTTATAGGCTGAAGGAGGAGGAAGGAGGTCAGAAAAAATATAAGGCCAGACTTGTGGTAAAAGGTTTTGCATAGAAAAAGGGTATAGATTATGATGAAATATTTTCTCTAGTTGTAAAAAAGACTTCAATTAGAACTGTACTTAGTCTTGTGGCTATAGATGATTTACATCTTGAACAATTAGATGTCAAAACAACTTTTCTCCATGGAGATTTGGGGGAGGAAATTTACATGTTGCAACCATAGGGATATGAGGTCAAAGGTTAGGAGAACTTGGTGTGGAGATTGAAGAAAAGTTTGTATGGCCTAAAGCAAGCACCCCGACAATGGTATTTAAAATTTGATAGTTTCATGGTTGAACACGGTTATCATAGATGTCATTCTGATCATTGTGTATATTTTAAGAGATTGGATAATGGCAGTTATATTATCCTGTTGCTTTATGTTGATGACATGCTTGTTGCTGGGTCTAACATGCAACATATAAATGATCTTAAACAAAAATTAGCCAGGTCATTTGCTATGAAGGATTTGGGTGTAGCTAAGTGAATTCTCAATATGAGGATTACACAGGATAGGAAAAATAGAACCTTGAATTTGTCCCAAAGTGAGTGTATAAAGAAGGTGTTGAAAAGATTTAACATGCAGGATGTAAAAGCAGTTAGTACACCTTTGGCTAGTCATTTCAAATTGACTAAGGAGATGTGCCCAAAGGCACAGGAAGAGGTTAATAAAATATCTAACATCACGTATTCATCAACTATTGGCAGTCTGATGTATGCAATGGTATGCACAAGGCCAGATATTGCACATGTAGTGGGAGTTGTGCGTAGGTTTATGAGTAATCTAGGTATGGAATATTGGAATGTTGTGAAATGGATCCTTCGGTATTTGAAAGGAACCACTACGAAGGTATTATGTTTCAAAGGATCTAATGTTGCTCTAAGTGGATTTGTTGACTCTGATCTGGTAGGTTATATTGATTCATGGAGGACTACTACAGGGTATGTTTTACTATAGGGGGAACTGCAGTCAGTTGGATTTCTAGGCTGCAAAAGGTTGTTGCACTTTCAACCACTGAAGCTGAGTATGTTGCTGCTATAGAAGACAACAAGGAGATGATTTGGTTACAATGTTTTCTGGAGGAATTGGGTCAGACATACGAGGATCGCCCATTGTATACTGATAGCCAGAGTGTCATTCATCTTGCGAAGAACTCTACTTTTCATTCAAGGACAAAGCACATTTAGCTCAGGTACCACTTCATCTGGACTATTTTGGAGGAGGGTCGGTTATGGCTTGAGAAGATTCACACAAGTGAGAATTCTGCCGATATGTTCACAAAGGTAGTTCCACAGGAGAAGCTGATTTCTTCATCCGTTTCTGTTGGTCTTCTTGATTGATAATTGTGGAATTTATACTAGTCGAGTCCTAGTGTTTTATCCAGTGGATGTTGCATGTACAGTGGTGTTGTGTAGTATCAGTCTCCAAGTGGGAGATTGTTGAAATGTGGCGACTAATCAACAAAGTACTGTACACTCAGCATGTATCCTTGCCGGGGTCCGGGGTTGGGCTGGGCCCTGGGTAGGGGTTTGGGGCCGGGAGCCCCCAAAATTTTTTTTTTTTGGTATTTTTTTTATTGTTGATGAAAACCGACATTGTAATAAAACCCTAAAAAGGCTGACTTTGTTTTTGCCCTAAAAATGCATGTTATAAGCGGCGGAGATGTTTAAGGCATGGTAATGTTGATGTACTATTTTTGCTGGATAATAAGAAAGATTGGACGACTGTGTATGGTGGACGTAACCCATTCTGGGTGAACCGTGTTAAATCTCTGTGTTATCTGTGTCCTGTTTTATTTCTTTATCTTTTGTATTTAAATCTGCATATAATTGTTAGTTCATATTTGCTTCGGATCTGCTTGAAACCCTAACAAGTCTCATGGGCCCCCACATTGAATTACTTCGTTTATTTGATTAGGATCATTGATCTCTCCCGATTTGTACTAGAGGGGAGGATGTCAAACCTTTCATCCTCAGGCACCTCAGAGAGGTTTTCACCTTTGGATACACTCTTTATTTTTACTTTTTTGGGATTAATAAGTGCCACTTTTTGGTTTTCACTAGAAGATCCATGTTTTATTGTGATGTTTTTGCAGCTGAAAGGTGTGGCATCTGCCCCAAAGTACACTACGCTATTAAGTTCAATGGCAAATCCAACTTTATGATCCTCGCTTGGTATGTGATCCCGTATTTATAAAAAGTCGATGAGCGCCTCATTGTTTTGGAAGTGATCAAGACATGGGGGATTTGGCTAGTTCCAGTCAATGAGTTTGGGGTGGATGATAGGCATGACCTCATCGATTAAGTTGAGTTCAGAGGAGGCATCAGTGAGGGTTAATATAGATGAGTGAAGTTCTCCAATTGTTCTCTCCTTGTTAGGTTCTGGTGTCAGATCTGATGTAGGGCATGTGGAAGGTGCTTCTTGCTCACGAACGCAAAAGGTTTTAATCCATGCCTCCCCATAAACTGGGATATCCTTACGAGGTGGGGGAGGTGATGTGTCTTCCCCTTTTGAAGTATTTAGATTCACTAAATCAAATTCCCACTCATGCGAGTCGGTCTCTGAATCACTTTCTAACATCCAATTACCGTACCATGCTGGGATGTCTTGTATATTGAAGAGTGTATTGGTTACGGGTTTATGCACTTTTATATGTGGGATTGCTAGTGCTGCTAGTAGGATTATATGAGTTGTTGATGTTGTTGGTGCCATTGCTGCTATTCTTAGTTTGGTAGGTGCGGTTGGTACAACTACTGGGAGTATCAGTGCTGGTGATGTTGCTACTATTACTGATGGTATTATTAGTGTTGTAGATGCTACTGAGGGGATTATTGGCGTTGTTGGTACAATTGGTGCAGTAGATGCTACTGATGGGATTATCAGTTTTGTTGGTGCGGATGGTGTTGTTGGTGCCAAAGATATAATCAAGGATGGCTTCCTTGGAGTAACTATTTGATACATGGGGTTGCTGGGCTTACCTTTGAATATGATCTTAGGAAGAGTTCCTTTTGAAAACCTAATCCAGTTTTATCTTTAGGTTTCAACTCAGGTTGCAAGGGCTCGTGTCATCCCTGTTTGCAGTGTCCCAAAGCACTCTGGCCATCATAGCCCATCTTTGCATGATAGTGAGGCCTTTGCCATATTTATTAGTGGGAAGCGTAACCTTTGGGATTTCTGTGTTGATAGGGTCTTTGTAGATCCATTCTGCCAGGTCCTCATCTTCGGTTTCCTCTTCCTGACTTTTACCAGGGATGAACTGCGCCAATGTGCATGCTTGCTTGGTAAGTGGTGGTTGAAACAACTTTTGAGGCTTGCCATGAGTTCTAGGGGAAGTGGGTAATTGTCCAACACAAAAGAGTTGGCTCAGATTATATTCCCCGGGACCTTCCTCAGCCATTTTCATTTTCAAATTCTCTTGCTTTGGTATAGGGGTGATTGAGCTAGAAAGAGAGGTTGGACTAACATATGATGTGGATGGGATAGGTTGATGATTAATATTGTTACAATATGCAAATGGATTTACATCGCCAAGGATTGTGATTTATACACAGCTATGGGGAAACTTGATACACTAATGATAGGTGGATGGAACGACTTGCATGGTGTGTACCCAAGGTCTTCCTAACAATAGATTATATGGCAGAGGAAGGTCTAGAACTTGGCAGATGATGTGCTTGACCACTGGGCCCACTTTGATAGGTAATACAACAACTCCTTTGGAAGAACGCTCTGCATCATCATAGGCCTTAATGGTTATCTTTTTGCTAGGATCCATTGATTCTACCGCATATCCCAATGTTGTGACCAACTACAAGGTGCATATATTCAGGCTGACTCCATTGTCAATCAAGACTCGCTTGATACTGTGTTGGTTTACAAATCCTTCAATGTGAAGGGATGTGTTATGTGGTTGTTGGAATGAAGCGTTGTCACTTTCAGAAAAAAGTGAGGCATGGTGATGACCTGAGACTGCCAACCATGGCTTGAAATTGATTTGTGTTAAGGTTGGTGAGGACTGACGCTTCTTGGAGGGCTTGATCCAAGATTTTTTTGTGTGAAGGGGATAAGCACAAAATCTCTAAAATGGATATGAGTGCGGGCATTTTATGCAATTGTTCCACAAGATTATATTGCTTGGGCAGGGGTGTCGTTCCTTGTGGTTCTGCTCGAATGGTACTTTTGCTACGAGGTGTAACAACATTGCATGCAGGATTTGGATCTTTGATGGTGAGAGTTGCAACTTGTTCGTCAATTTCATAGAGGTGATTCACAGTATAATTATAGGCAACTTGTGTATAATTAGTTGTAGTATCTGTGTTTCGCCCTGAGGTGGAAGGACCCCTTTGATCATGTGATAGAAGCAGATTCTTGAACATTAGATGATTGTCATTTGATTTTTTAGGGTCATGTCCTTCTATTTCAATTTCTCCTTTGTCAATAAGATCTTGAACAAGATCTTTCAGTCGATAGCAATTACTCATCTTATGCCCTTTTCCTTGATGGAATTCACAATACTCATTATCTCTCCACCATGGAGGTTTGACCTGAGGTTCATAGTTAGATGTTTTCAGTAAGGTCACAAGATTGGAAGAGACCAATTGAGGTAATATTGTTTCAATGGGTTCCCTTAATAGTGTGTATGTGCATTTTGGTTTATAGTTCTATTGTTGTTGTCTTGGTTCCTCTTGTGGTGCATTGCAACCTTGATTTTGTGGATGAGTGATGGTGTTGTTTTTAGGAGGGGGATTTTGCCTTGCAAACCTGACCACAGGTTATGAAATTTTTACTGTTTGTGCATCCACTATCCTGTCATTTACAATGTTCTTGTTCTTGTTTCAGAAATTGGGTTTATCACTATTATAATGTGGACGAGGACCGTCTTTTGGTACATTGTATATTTTGATAAGTCCCTTTTTAATAAGGGCTCGTTCACACTTTAATCCTTGAGTGATCATCTCTTCAAAGGACTTTGTACCCTTCATGTCTAAATGGAATTCCATCTCATTATTCAAGTTGGAAATGAATATTTCCACTAGTTCTTGTTCAGGCAAATGAAGAGAACGTCTGCTAGACAGTTGCCTCCACTGTTGTAGGAAAGCTGAAAACAACTCCCCTGGTTTTTGTTTGGTGTTGCATAGATCTGCCATGGTAACATCTCATTCTATGTTATGTGAATAATAAGAGATGAAATTTTGGAATAGTTCCTCGAATGTTCTAATGCCACCTGGTAATTGGGAAAACCATTGTATGGTTGTGCCTCCCAAAATTCGAGGAAAGAGGCGCATTAGATAGGTGTCCTCATAAGACACCTCTAAACAAGCTGAGTGAAATTCTCAGACATGATCTCTAGGGTCTCCTTTTCCCCTGTACTTTTCAAACTTGGGTGTTTCAAACCCTCATGGAAAAGGTGGCATATGCATGTTCCTATCAAAAGGATAGGGATAAATATCATTAAGTGAAAATTGAGTAGTCTTCACACCACTATTGAGTTGTTGAGAGAGATTCTCGACTTCTTGTCTCAATATGTCTATTTCTCTAGGAGGAGGTGGGGGATGCCCTTGATGATTAAGGTCATAATGGAAATAATCCCTACCTCTTCCACCATCGTTATGGCTATGTTGTTTTGATGTCTTCCATATCTGTGTGGTATCAAAATCAAAGGGTAGTTTAGCACCCTCTTGAGCAAGTCTCAGAAAATGAGTATCTGCATTGTTTCTAAGGATTTCATCAAAAAGTCTATTGAACCTGGGATTGTGTTGTGCTCTTTCTATAGCTTCGAGAGTTGGAGTTCTAGGATATTCGTCATTTGTGCCTCCTTCAATGGCCTCATGGAAATCGTTGAGGTTTTCTTCCTCCTCTTCAATCTCTAGTTGTCTAGTTTTTGATCTGGTGTGAGCCATTTTGTTTGAAAGTTTTGAGGTTTTGGTGATTTATGAGGGATGGTGATGAAATATTTTAATGAGAGATAAGTGTTTTGTGAAATGTTTAGAAGATGGATCTCTAACACTAAAGTTTGGATGTTAACAAAGTTCTTTGTGAATTACTCTTGTGTTTTCAACAATTTTGATGTGATAAGGTATAGCAAGGTTTGAGATGTGTTACAAACCAAGCTACCTAGCAATGAGAGGATGCACTCATAAACTAGTTTTAACCTACGTAGAAATGCCTCTTAGGATGATTGATACTAGATGTAGAGACACCCTAAAAGTGATTTGTTGGTTTGATTTAAGCAATATTTAAGAGAACTTAGGACAAGACCTTTTTGTGTTTTGAGAGTTGAATGGTTTTGTTGTGATGTGTGAAGGTGAAAGTGGATAGAATATAGACCTTAATAAAAACTTTCTGTCACAAAGGGGCTTTCTACTTCTTCCTCTCTCTCAGGAGTTAGTGGTTCTCCTCGAGCTACGTTGTAGGTGATACAAATTTTTGGAAAGAAAGCAGGGTTGATCTTTCCCCCTTTATTTTTGTGATAACTCAAGGCTCTATACTGAGTAAACGCTCTATTTTTCAAAGGCTCTTTGTCGAATTCGTTGAATTTTCCTTGAAGATATAAATGCATATGACGCAAGAAGGCTCTGTGTGAGAGAAAAAATTGTCTATTGATATAGAAAAACTTCCTTCTTTTGATAAGAGATTTTGAACTCAATGGTCTCTTTTTCAATGTAGTCCTTTGATGAAGACTCCTTTTTCTTAAAATGTGAGTTATGGCCATACAAATTGATACTTTGTTTCACTTTGTTGATTTTTGTTTTTGTTGGTCAATGTTGATGTAAAATTGTGTTGGAGGAGTACTTGGTTTAAAATTATTTTTGAATTCTTTGACAAGAAAACATAGCAAGAACACAAGCACAATAATCTTGCCTCAAAAGGCATAATAGGCGTGGGTCTAAATCAACCCAATCATGAACTTTATTGACCCTTTTCAAATGTTTTGTATGTTTTTTGAAAAAGCCTGAAGTTGACTCAATTTTTTACTGGTCTGACACAAGATGAAGACAATTCAAACACACTTTATCCCTAAGGTCAATAGCCAGTTGCGATATTTTCAGCCCACATCTTGATATTTCTTCGACTTTGGTACTACATACTTTATGAATCCCGCTGTGGCAGGTAAGGATGTGATATACTAAGTCTTGCGTGAGCATAACAGATAGATGATGCCTATGATGGGGGAGTCACCACTTTTATTAAGCTACAAGTAGCCTTTCAAAAAGCCCCGTTTCTACTCAAGGAAATATGTATGGTGAGTATCTTGGGAGAAAAACCATCTATGCTCTTGCACTGAACTTTTCACAAATATCCTCAATCAATAGAATGGGTGGGCTTCTATAATAAAATATATCTAGTAATGTTCGATGTTTTTGGAAATAAGTTCATTCTGCAGTGACTCACTTAAGAGCCTTGTAACTTGTGGTGGGGCCCATATGTCCTTTCGACAAGTTACACTGTAGGAACAACTATACCCAAGGCTAAAACTTTCGCTCTCACCTGATTTCTATAGCGGCTCAAAGGATTTACCACACGAGGTCGTTCCCAAGAGTGATTTGTCTCTTGACAGGCCTCTCTTAAAAATCTAAAAATTTCGAGCGTTACTAACACTTTTCTCTTGCACCTAGGACCATGAAAGTCAAGGGAGAGGATAGTGTGTGTTAGAAGTAGGACCACTCTACAGAATTTTGCACAAGTGTGCCAAACACTGAAAACACTTGTTCTTTTTAACTGGTTAATTGCAATATGATTCAAATGCTATTTGGAGATGTTGCTCTAACAACCATGGTGTTCTTTTTTACTTCAAGGCAATATGTTGTCTAATCTAGGAAAGTAAAATCCTAGTCAACCAAATTGAAGCACGTTTTTGCTTAAGGGAAATCGATTTGTAACACAAAGGGACAAGTTTTTTGTTCTTTTTTGTTAGAGTATTCGGGTATTTACTTGATTAATTAAACAATATTTGTTTAATTATTTAAGTTCCCTTTATCTCTTTTACACTTAAGCTAACTTTAGGTGCATAATAATTAATTCTTTTATTAATTATTATTTGCAAACCTAGGTTTTCCTTTTTAGGGTTTCTTGACCTATTAAATGTTAAGTTCATTCTTTTCATTGTAACAAGAAGAAGGTTTTTTACATTACACATTTTGTGAATATTGAACTCTCTTTTTGAGCATATTTTCTATGTATTTTTTTCTTTTGTGATTTGCTTCCTTGCTTCTCCTTGTAACAGGTTTTTCATCTTGCAGAGATCATTTGGGCTCCTGTGGTGTTGTATTTTCTCAACTCCAACATGGTATCAGAGCTTTAGATCTACAGTTATCTGTTCATTTTTTGAGAATTTTTGCATTGGAAGCAGATTTGGGGTTTCAGATTTTTTTTTAATTTTTTAATGTACTTAGGGATTGGCCCTCTTTTTTGAGCACTTTGGGCCTAAACGGACCTCACCATCGTGCTCATAAGGCCCAAAAACCCCTATGGTCATATAAAATTTGACCTATTTTGGTTCTTGAGCCTCTGGGAGTATTTTTTTCTCATATCCAGGCCATACGACCCTGACACGCAAATCGAGAAAAAAATTCAAAAAAACAAAATTATTTTTGCCTTTTTATGGCATGCAGGCCAAATTTTGATTTTTCAAAAAAACTTCAAAAAAAATCAAAAAAACGCGAAAGGTTTTTTTTTTTTTTGGGGGCTCCCACGGTACGTAGGGTACCGTGGGGCCTCTGCAGGTGTCAGTACAACCCCTTTCCTTGCCCAGGCCTTAGGCCCCGCATCACCATCCTTCGACCTCACAGCTCTGTTTCCGGTCGCCGACACTTCTCCCGGCCAACGCCCTGGTTTCCAGCCTCGACCTGCCACCCGCCACTGCTGCAAACCCCAACCGCCAATTCCGCCTCCCTACGGCCCCTGGCTCATCGGCCCGCCACTACTGCAACTCAGGCTATTTCCTGGCTCCCCGTAGCTCCGCCCAGCCTGCTTCGCCAGTAGCCGCTCCGCCTGGCCCAGCCCTCGCGCCACCACCCAGCCCACCCCGCTGCCTGCAGTGCCCATTGGCCCCATCGCCACTGGAAACTGCCACCTGACCGCTAGAGCTTCACTTGGTAGCCACCGGAGTGCCACCATCCCACCACCGGAGTGCCACCCACTGGCCTCCTTCGCCCGTTCTACCACCAGACTACCCCTTCCTCTTGTTTTGAAGGGGGGTTTGGTTTTTTGGTCATATCTTGGGCATACGGAGTCGTGTTTCTAAAAACAAATAGGCGTCAGAAAGCTGGTTCTGAGCTAGACCTTGTGATGTTGGTAATTTTTTCCAATTTTTCTATTTGACTATGTTTTTTTCCAGTCAAAGTGAGGTCTTATTTTTACACTCCGGGAGCCATAGAATGAGCATCCGACCTCCATTTTTTGAAAAGTTTATATTTTTAGAAAGCATGTAATGTGAACTTTCTAGCCATATGAGTTTTATTTCCATATTCTACTCCATTCATATTTTTTTTTTTTTTTTTCTTTTCAGCACTCTGGTGGATATCTTGGTTGTTTCAGGTCCTGGGATCTTTTCTTTGGGTAGGATGTCTCTAATTTGGTTATCGTTTCTATTTGCAGTCTTATTATCATTAAAGCACTATATTTATGCAAATGCACTGAGATAAAGTGCCATCATGCATTGTTTACTTGGGATCTTACACATTGTGTGTCTTGTTGTACATACACTACTTCTAAAGTGCCATGAGGGGGTTGATGTTTGCCTTGTTTGCCATCTGCCTTTGTCCAGTGAGTGTTCCTTCCACGAAATTCACCTCATGATGTGTGTCAAGTGAGTGCTCTTTCCACAACACCATGTATTTTTCTCAGCACCTTTGATGTTCCTTGTTCTTCATCATGCAGTTCTTCTTGGCTGTTCTTTTCAGTGTCCCTATCCCTCTCCCTCTTCAACATTATGGGGAGGTTTGTCCTGTTGGTTCTAATGCTTCCATGGTTCGATTGATCAGCTCTTCAGGCTTTGGTGTTTTCATGCCATCTGTATCTTTTGATTTCAATTATTTGCCTTGTTTGCCTTTCGATTCGAGTAGTGTCATTAGAGGGCACTCATACAAATCATAGTCTTCTCTACCTAGTCATGTTCTATTTCAATGGAGGTTCTTCAGATCAGCAGTTATTCTTCGACAATGTTTGCAGGTTCTTCATGCTTCAGTGGTGTTCTTTTCCATCTCTTTTTGGAGTAGAGTTTTGTTCCCACGTGGCTTTCTCTATTTCTCTAGTTCATAGAGATTTCATTGTATTTGGGTACCTGATTAGGCCTTGTTGCCGGGACCCATCTTTCCTACTTTCTGTAGCTGTTCTAGGTTTTAGCTTCTCCCTAAGTCTAGCTTAAGGGGGGGTGTTAGAGTATTCGGGTATTTACTGGATTAATTAAACAATATTTGTTTAATTATTTTAGTTCCCTTTATCTCTTTTACACTTAAGCTAACTTTAGGTGCATAATAATTAATTCTTTTATTAATTATTATGTGCAAACCTAGGTTTTCCTTTTTAGGGTTTCTTGACCTATTAAAGGTTAAGTTCATTCTTTTCATTCTAACAAGAAGAAGGTTTTTTACATTACATATTTTGTGAATATTGAACTCTCTCTTTTTGAGTATATTTTCTGTGTATTTCTTTCTTCTGTGATTTGCTTCCTTGCTTCTCCTTGTAACACGTTTTTCAGCTTGCAAAGATCATTTGGGCTCCTGTGGTGTTGTATTTTCTCAACTCCAACATTTTTAACTTGCAAAAAAATGAAGTGTTGATTGTAAATTTTAGCATTTGCAAGAAAATGAAAGTTGTTTTGTTTATTTTAAGCCCAAATGAGAATTTGTCCTAACTTTGCAAGAAAAACAAGTTTTGTTTGTTTGAATTTGTGGTTCTTTTTAACTTGCAAGATATTCTTTTTAAGCCCCAAACTGAAAATTTGATTGATTTTATGACCCAAAGTGAAAAGTGAGGTTGTTTTTAATCCAAAAGGAAAAATGAATCCTTTTTAATCCAACTTTAAAAGAAACTTAGAAAGCCAAAAATAAATTAAAATTCCTAAATTTAAACTCTTTGAATCCTACAACACAAAGGGTGAGCAAAACCTGCATAAAAGCAAAATAATTACTGAAGTGAAATTTTTGGTGGGCTTCTACAAGCCTAGAATATTGGATTATTTCGGTTACATATTATTTTTTTCAACTCTCTGTTACAATAGTGCTACTCTGTGTAAACACATAAGCGCTACTTTATACAAATGTGCTAAATTACTAGCAAAAGAGCTAAAAGAACTCCAAATGCACTATGGAATGGACAAAAGTGCTAACTTAATCTATCGAACAAAATAAAAATTAAGTCAAGGGAGAGCACAAAAGCGCTAAAGTAGTGACAATAGTGATATTTAAAGAACAATAGTGCTAAAACAAGTGCAAAGGCGCTAATTTGCTGACAAAAGCGCTAATTCACCAACAAAATCGCTAAAACACCAACTTTCAAAGGCGCTAAAGCATGTTCAATAGCGCTAAAGCACAACCTGTGTGTCAATTTCAACAATAAAAGTTAGTAATTTTATCACCGATCAGAAGGTTGCGTGTTTCGATTCATGTCGAGTTCACCAAATGATGCTCTATAGAAAGGATGTTAGGAAACACAAACACAAGACTCAAGAATCAACCGTTAGTGTTAGTATTATAAACGAAATACGATCCTAAGCAAGCATATCAAGAGAGATATCAAACATTTAATGGAAAGCATGCAAAAACAAAATAAAGACACAAGACCCTTCCAAATGCTTGCCAACATGTTCATAGCTACTCCTCCCTTGTTCCTCTCCTCTCCAAGTTCCACATGAGTGTAGCCTCAACTTTTTTCACTACTATGGAAGTCTTATGGAGATTCAATATTTATGAAAATGATTAAAAAGATTATGCAAATGCAAGCTAAATATGAAAAAGCCTAATTAAGCTATATTGATTTTAACCAAAATAACAATGTAGATTAAATGGCTCCTAAAATGCTTGCTTAAATTTCACTATAGATTAGATGCATACAAGATTTCTGGATCTGGATTATGAAAGAATGGGCTCTATTTATAGGAAAAATAGAGAAATGGATGGTTGAGATTGAGCAATCTCAATAAGGGTCAGGATTGATGGGTTTATGATCCATGTGAAGGCTTTCAATCCAATCCAAGGATGACAAATGTCAACATGAGAAGGCTTGAGAGGAGAGGGAAGAAGCATTAAATGCTTGAAATGACATGAAGGTTAGCTTAGGAGTTAAGATTAGGCTTGAGTTGAATGAATAAAGCCATTATCCAATGAATAATGCCTTTATCCAATGGACAAACTCTTGTGCAAGAGTTAGTGGGGATAACCATGGTCAAAGCAATAAATGCTTGAAGAGACCCATGAGTTAAATGAAGGTTGAGTTAGAGGAAAAGCCTCCAACCATGTGGGTGAGTTGAGCTAACCATTAATGGTTATGTAAGAGCCATAAATGGTCATGTAAGAGCCATTAATGGTTTGGAAGACTTTCGGGGCTAGCTTGTTGGAGACATAAAGCATTTAATGCTTTTCAAAGACTTTGAGGCTTTGAGAAGTGACTTCAAGTTGCTTAGGAATGTGACAATAATTACGGGATGGGTTTAGGCTAATTAGGAATGGTTTAGAAGAATTTAGAAAGTGGTTAGAAGAATCTAGAAGGGGATTTAGGATGCAAGTGGGTTTGGTGGGTGAGGGAAAATAGGATTTTAATTAAAATAAAATTCATTATTTTAAGTAAATAGGTGCAACTTGCATTTGTAGGAGAATGCAAGTGGGGGGATAGTATAGGGATTTAAATAAATATTTTATTATTTATTTAAAATAGGAAAGGGGGTTAAATTAAATAAATGTGCTTTATTTATTTAATTGATTTAGAGTGTGGCTTAATGAATTAATTTAAATAAATTGAATAATTTATTTAGTTAATAGAAGAAGAGGTTGAGGATGAATTAATTAAATATTAATTTAATTCATTGTTGACTGATGATTAAATAGTCAAATAAATAGTAAATATTCATTTAATTAAGTGGACAAATTTATGTGACTACAGTAGGTTATACTTGTAGTTTCAGTGATGATCATATGTGCATGATGACTCTACGCTGATGTTGCATGATGTTATATGATGATGTTTGGATAATTATATGGGAATGTTTTGACTTTACCTTTTATGATGTGATTATATAATGATGCTTTGATGATGTAATGTTTAGATGAGATATGATGCTATTGACCAAGTTTTCTATGTGACCCTGATTGGGGAATGATTAATGATGTTTCAGTTATATTATATTGTATTATATGTATATGTATGCACAATTTTTTGTATGTTTTGGTTGATGCGGGATGGACATGTGATTGTAAATGAGTCTCGTAAGGTCAAGGATCATGAGATAAACTACCCCACCCATGATTTGGAGTTAGCAGTAGTGGTGCATGTGATGGTGTGTTAGAGGCACTTTCTTTTAGGTCATCGGTTTGAGTTACATAGTCATCATAGTAACTTACAATACATATTTACTTAGCCGAACCTTAATGCTAGGCAATGTTGATGGATGGAGTTTCTTTGAGAGTATGATTTTGATGTCCACTACATTCAAGGTAAGGAGAATGTTGTTGCAAATACCTTGAGTAGGATGAGACATGAGATTTCAATAATGACACTCGGTGTGGATTTGCATAGTCGTTGACAGATAGTTAAGCTAATCTTGAGGTGTGAGATTAATTCACAAGTATTTTCTCTATTAATGAAAAATAAATATTTCATGTATTTCTTATGCTTTTTGTCATATCCTCTAGGGTTCCTTGGCAGGGCATTACAAGCTCCAATTTTCCCTTACAATCAATGCCCTAATATTTATTACATTTTCACTCATTGAATACCACATAACATAGTATTGAATTATATAGAAGCCATTTCCCCCATTATGCATTATTTTGGTGTTGTATTAGCCTCTATGGTAAATAAATATATAAAGAAGCCATGAGAGAGTCAAGACAACAAACTAAAGTTATAAATCTAAAACACCCAAAACCTCTCATTCAATATCAAAATGCAACCCTCTTTGTATCTCAAGTTAAGTTGAAGAGTTATCCTCATCATGAGAAGCATAAAGAGAAGGATTCTCAACAATATCGGGCATGTTATGTGTAGGATTGAAAGAGAATTAATTTAATCTCCTAGGAAATAATTTAGTCAATTCAAACTCAGTACCCTTAATGTTTAGACTTTGGGAAGCCATAAGTTTATAACTTCTTCTCACTATGATATTGGATTCAAGACAAAGGGCAATGAAACTCATACATAAATAGTGAAAAGAAAATTGTAGCGTCATAAATTATACACCTTTAATTAGGGTGTCAAATTCCACACTCTCCTAGCACTCATTTTAGTATCACTCATTCTTCCATGCATTATAGGACCTTTATTAATTTAAATTAATATTAATAGTCCTCCCTCAAATTACAATCTCAATAAAATCTTGCATAGGCCATTATATTATAGGTGTGCCCTTTGATTCTTTCATCTCCTCATTTCTCACCTATCTAGGCCCTATTTTAACTTGTGTGGCCTTTTGTATTTTATCTCGATCTCAAAACTCAATTTACATTTAATCCTAGCCTCTCCTTGGCATTCTGGACCTTAGATTTAAATTTGGGTTTGTATTGGAGGAAGTTTGGTGCCCTTCTCCTGGGAGCATGGTGCCCTGGGCACCCCACTTCTCGATGTTTTGGCTCAAATTTAATCCACATAATGGTCAACATGGTTAGCTGGGAAATATTTTCCCATGTCATTTTGCTTTGAGTTTTGCACCCCAAAATGCTTGGTGAGGTATATAAGGCATTTGTCTCAATTCATTTTGACATCTTATCTTATCTTATCTCATGCTAGCATTATCATCCAATTCAAGAGAAGATCTAATTCAAGGAGCAACAAGCTACTTTAAGACATCTTCAAGCATTGTTTTATTTATGATCTCATGATGTTTTAATCATTTTATTGCATCAAAACATAGAGAATTTATCCTAAGAGCATTATATCATTAATTGAAGGTAAAATTGTTTTAATTCAAGAATTTCCTTTTAGTTATTTCAAATTCAGACTTCTATTTCATTTTATCAATATTATAAGGTTGAGTCTTGACCCAGGCTTTGATTAAGGCAAGCTCCTATACAACCACCAAATGAAATTTTTCTCTTCTTGTGTGTAGATCCAAGTCCAAATAAAATTCGACAGAAGAAATCATCTTAGTACACTAATAGAGGTTCAAATTTCTAGTTTCATGAGAAAGACCTAGGACTAAGTCGCTTGGGTGCCATAGTCCCAAGACTATGGCGACTGGGGAACCATAGTCCACCTAGAATCAACCAAAAATTGACAAAGAGTAGGGACAAACCCTCTAGAGCCTAGATTTAGTCCCATAGCTCTAGAATTCATCTGGAAGGTCCAAAAATCCCAAGATGACATAGATGACCCCATTTTGGCTCAATTATAGGTGCACCACATAATTTTATTTTCATTTTTGAATTTTACACTTTCTAGATCAATCAATATCATTTGTTTAGACTCAAATCTTAGTCACCTAGGTTATCAAATTATTCCATCAATCACTTATAAGAAACAAAGGAATAGAAGCCCTAAGAGTATGATATTGAATTGACCCTCTTTTTCAAAGTGTTAGTCAATCATACTTATATCTTTGTGGATTCATATTCTAAAAGTAATCAAAGTGGAAATAGGCCTAGTTTCCTAGTTTGCATGCTTAAGCTAGTGAACCCTATTTTCTCCATCACATTTTGACATTTTGGTGAACCTGACGTCCTACATTTTTCTTCAGATTTTCTTTTCTTTTCATGCATTTTTGTTTATGTACTTGCATTAGTTAAAAAAAGACAAAAAAATGCATATTGTTTCGTACATTTAGCACATGTTTTCATTTTCAATTACACTAGTTTCATAATGCATATATTTTATAAATTACTTTCATTGTGCTCTCCTAAGGATCCTCCTATCCATGAAGATGATCTCCCTATTTGAGATGAACCATTGAAAAATGATATGGATTATTCTCCCCCCCCCCCCATGAGAGAAACTTGGTGAAAGAGGATGATATTGTTGTAGAGGAGATTAATATAGTTGAAAATTCTCTTAATGACACTTTACCTTCTATTCATTTCAATGACCTTACCTCTAGAGATGAAGTATTAATGAGCTATGTTTGTCCCTCTCCAAAAGTTTGTCCTACTCGTGAAGATACTTTGGAGAAAGAGGATAATGTCCTTGATACTCTCCTTTCCAAAAATGAAACCTTTGAGAACGAAAAAAACAACCAAGTCAATAATGTCTATGTTTTGGGTAGTGAGACGCCTAAGATTGTTATTCATCTTTGTCAAGGTTTCCTCCAACCTAAAAAAAAACCAACAATTATGGTAAAAGGTGCTCAACAACTAGAGTATCATGCAGTAGCTCACACATATAACACTCAAAACAACAAGCAAGATTCAAATATTCTTCCCCCTTCTCAACCTTTTCTTCCCCCCACCTTCGTCCTTCACAAAAAGTTGGTAAGGAGTATAATCTTGTTGAAAAACTTTATGCTACCCCTACTAAGATATCTCTTTAGGACTTGATTCAAATTTTACCCATATAATATACTATGCTTCAAGAAGCTTTACAAAAGACTGTTGTTCCTCCTCTCATGGGACCTAATGATGTGGTTGCCTTATTGGAGTGTATGAATATAATCAAAACTAACATTGTGTTCTCCCAAGATGAGTTGACTTCTTTAGAAGTTCAAAATCAATGTGATCCCCTCATGGTTGTGGTCGTTATTAATAAAAATACTATTAGAAGAACCTTAGTTGATAATGTATATGGTCTTAATGTTTGTAGCATTGATTTATTGCATAAAATTAATGTGGATACTTCTCTTATTCAACTTGATTCCATTTCTATTCATAGATTTGATAATGCCACTCGAAAATCATTGGGTACCATAATCTTACCTATCATTATAGGTCTGGTTTACCTACACTTATCCATGTAATACCCAATACCCTTACTTGTAATCTTCTTCTAGGTAGACCTTGACTTCATGGAATGCAAGTTGTCCCTTCAACTCATCGCAAAGTCAAGTTCATCTACAACAATAATTTGTAACCATTGAACATGATCATAAATTATATAGTTGATTACAATGGGAACATTATTCTATTCCTTCATTGATACAAGTTGATACACCATATTTTGTGGGAGAATATAAAGTTAAACATTGGACCCTTGAAAGGGCCTAGTGCGTCACTTGTTCAACCATCTCCTCCCAATATTTCAACTCTTAATCTTGGACACAGTTTTGAATGTGTACAAAAAAGCACTGAGACTCATGAGACACCTACATCACACTTGACTATGAAGGGTTTAGGTTCCCAACATCCTCCTTTGTTGACATCCTGTCCACTATTCTCTACAAGATCTATGGCTTTTATGCCTCACTTTAACCAAGATAGTATATTGTTCAACCTTCTTCGTTCCAAGTTTAGTACACGGCCCAAATGAAAAATAAAATGTAGGAAGATCTTGATAATCTTCCTTTTTGTATGCATCATCAATATCATGACCACTCTACTAATGAATGCCAAGATTTGCATTATAAAATATAAAAACTTATTGATAATACTATTATTTATGTAACATGGGACAATGAGTGGTATTTTAATTATGATTTTTTCAATAACATTTAAGTTCCTATTATGTTTCTCCACCCTATGTGACATTGTTAGCCTATCTCTTGGGGTCTCATTGTCATTCATGGTGGTAAACTTTCAAGTGCAATCATATTTTGCATGAGAAATATAATAGCCTTTCTTATCCTTGTCTCCATGTTTGGGGGTCAAGGGTAGTGTTTTAATCTCCTATCCTTTCTAAGGATCCAATTTCTCATGGTTGAGTGGTATTTTTTTTTATCATGTGATGTCCTTTCTTGAAAAGAATTGTTTGTTTTTCTCGAGGATTCTTTTTTTCCCTAAGAGGTGTGTATCCTTGATTACATCCTCTTCCTTGAAAGTGTATGCCTTTTATAAAAAAATCCGTCACTTGGGACCAAAAGTGTGTCATCCTTCAACAAGAATCTCTTTACTTAGCAATGGGGAAAGTGTGAATTCTTGTTCTCCTTTCCCTCTTTTGTTAAATGATGTTATTTTTGTTCAACTTCTCCTCTTGGGGGTAGATGTCTTCAAGAAAAGATATCTTCCTCCTCTTTTTCTTCCTTCAAAAGGACCCCTTTACACTTGCTGCAAGATGTCTATTTACAAATATCTCTTCCTTACCTTGTAAGATTTGTGTCCTATTTGGCTTGGATTGTATGTACATTGCTTCTTTAAAGAGGATACCTCCTTGGTGTTAAAGGTGTTTATTCTTTTTTTTTCATTTCCTTAAGATGTCAACATAATATTATCCTTCCATATTAAGGGGGGTATATATATGGTCTCCTTGTTTCAAATATTACGATATTTCCTAATAAACATCGTGCTTTGTTTGGTTATTGTTATTCATATTTTTTTAGGTTGAGTCTACTAGTATAATACAACTTGCTAGGGCCAAATGACTCTCCTTCACACCATTTTTAGTGGATTTCCTTGGATACAATGCTTTCCTTGGGTATCATTGGGATTGGTTGACTAACATAACACAACTTGCTAGCAGATCAACTCTCTTTGTACCGAAACCCTATCTTAGGATGAGTTTATTAGCATAATACAACTTGCTAGCCCATAAAATTTTCTCTCTTTCTTCACCATGAGCCCATAGCACAACACACTTTGATAGTGTTGGATCATGGTATCTCATCCCTTCAGTTGGTGTACATCCTTATTCTTATTATAAGTCCACATGCACTCTTACAACAATATGTTAAGAATGATATTAGTGGTTGAGACATTTTTATTGTCAAGGTCTCTTCAACTTCTTGATTTGGAATCTTGTGATAATGTTACTTTTTTTTGTGTATTTCAAGGTTACTTGTATAGATCGATAGGACCTATACTTAGGGGCTTGATCATCCTTTAGTGTTATACTGTCCCTACTTTGCTTTTTTCTCAGATGCTCCATCTCTTCATTTCTACTTTTCCATGAGTATGACCATAAGATCATACTATGCTATAGTGGGGGCTAAATATAGCATCGTAAATTGTACACCTTTATTTAGGGTGTATAATTTTACACTCTCCTAGCACTCATTTTAGTATCTCTCATTCTTCTATGCATTATAGGACCTTTATTAATTTAAATTAATAATATGTCCTCTCTCAAATTCTAATCTCAATTTTTTTTACATGGACCCTTATATCATAGGTGTGCCCTTTAATTCTTTCATCTCCTCATTTATCACCATCTAGGCCCTATTTTAACATGTGTGTCCTTCTATATTTTATCCCAATATCAAGAATTGTTTTCTTTATGATTTCATGATATTTTAATCATGTTATTGTATTAATAGATGGAAAACTTATCCTAAGAGCATTGCATCATCAGTTGGAGGTATAATTGTTTCAATTCAAGCAATTCCTTTCAATTATTTCAAATGCTAACTTCTATTTCATTTTATCAACATTGTAGGGTTGAGTCCAAACCTAAGGTTTAACTAAGGCGATCCCCTATACAACCCCCAAACACTATTTTAATCTTCTTGTATGAAGATCCAGGTCCAGATCAGATTTGAGTACAAGAATCATTGCAGTACACTAACATAGGTTCACATTTTCAATTTCATAAAAAAGACCCAGGACTAAGTCACTTGGGGTGCCATAATCCACCCAGAATCAACCGAAATTTGATAGAGACTAGGTACATATCCTTTGAAGCCTAGATTTAGTGTCATAGGTATAGAAATCATCTGGAAGATCCAGAAAACCCAAGGTGACATAGATAACCCCATTTTGGCTCAATTATAGGTGCACCACATAATTTTTCTTTTATTTTTGAAATTTACACTTTTTAGATTAGTCAATATTATTTGTTTAGACTTGGATCTTAGTAAGCTAGTTTATCAAATAACCCCATCAATCAATTGTAAGAAACAAGTGATTTGAATCCCTAAAAGTATGATATTCAATTGACTCTCTTTTTCAAAGTGTTAGTCAATCATACTTATCTCTTGGTGGCTTCATATTCTAAATGTAATCAAAGTGGAAATAGGCCTATTCACTAGTGTATACATGAAAACTAAGAATAAACCCATTCACGTCAATCCACATTCAGAAAATGATAAATAGGCCCAACTTCAAACCTATTAGTAGAGATGGGCACAATGATTGGTTACTTCCTTTTATTGAATTGTTGCAACTAGATAGGATATAATGATTAGATGCAAGAGTTGGTGCTAAGGATGCAAAATTGAGAGTAATAAGAATAAATAATAATCTATAGATTATATATATAGACTTTGAGTACGAATATGGAAATAGGAATCAAAGAGGAGCTTGTGCGTGCAACTTGAGCTTGAAAGTGCTAGACTATGTTAATAGGCATCCTAGTCTTGAAGGTGTCAAATGCAGATATTAGAAACAAATTTAAGACCAAGATGTTTCTCAAAATATCTCCTTGAAATTTCATTAGAAAAGTGTCGAATACTGGGATACGATAACATCTAGGGTTTTTTGCTTCATCAAAATTTGCTTCTCTTTGTCTTAGTATGGTTTTTGCATACACAAGAGAGAGAAAATGGTGTTGGGTTGATATAGGTTTTCCTAGGTCAAGCCCCAGGTTTGGAATTAACTTGTAGTGTCATAAATTGCATCCCAATACAATTTCATCCTCACATAGGCCTCACTTTAGCATTTTAGCCTTTTGTGTTTTAACCATGTTTGACTCTGCTCACATTGGCTTCAAATCTCAATCTTTATGCTCACATGGTTCAATGGTCTTGTATTTAGCCCTCATAAGCTAGACAAGGATTCCTCATGTCTCCTTGTCCTTGGACAAAAATTCCCCAGGTGACCTTGTCCTTGCACAAATGCACCCCGAGTGCCCTTGTCCCACTTAAAGAGGCCCAATTTTGGACCCAACAATGATCATAAATTTTGGGCACAAATTCCCTTCCTATGTCAACTTGTCTAAAAATTTCACACACATTTGAAGAGATGAGGTACAAAAGAAAGCCTTACTCCCTTATTTGAACATCCATCTTACATATCTCTCCACTAGTTCCCAATTCAATTTCTCATGAGTAAGAATAAATTCAAGCAAGAAAGAAATCAAGCATTTTCAAGGCATTGATGGAGAGGTCGAGTATTCCAATTTCAAACATTCAAGATGACATCAATGATCAAGACATTATGAAGAAACCCTACTTGACATCATCAACCTTGGCATGGAGACTTCAATGCAAGATTCATCAAGGTATAAAATTCCATTTCAACATTTTAATTTAGTTCTAGCCTCTGTCCTTTAAAGGCATGCTTTGCACCTCCATTCCATCTCAATTTCAATTTCAATTATAGAGTTAATTCCAAACCTAAGGTTTGACATATGCAAACCCCTATTAACAAAATAATTTCTTTTCTGTAGGTGGCAAGTTTAGAAGCTATAATTTCAAGATTAGGTAGAGCAGACATAAACAATTAGATCTAGATTTTGCATAGGAAAAAAGTGGAGGAAAAGGTTTCCCTACACACCTATGTTTGACAAATTTTTGGCAAAACTTTAGGAGGGCATTCAAGACTGCATTCTAACCCTAGTCAAACATTTTTTGTTTGCATCCAAAATTTCAAAGATAGGGTCGCCCAAACCATGTTTGTCCCACACTTTCAGGCCTCGAATTTGGACATATGTTCCTCTCAGCTCCTTGATTTCAAATATATGTTTAATTTTGCATATCAAATCTAAAACTACTTGTTCATGTTAATTTATGTTAATTTTGCACCTTTAGCCTTAGATCTTGCATTTAATTTACATCTTTCCATAGCTCATTTTCAACTCAAACAAGGATACCCAAATCCACCTTGTGCTACATCCATTTCAATTAGATTTGTGATTGAGCCAAGTTAATTCACCCTCTCCTTCAATGTTAATGATTGTGGAAATAGGTCTAGTTCCTAGGTTGCATGCATTAACTTGTGAACCCTATTTTGCACAATTACATTTTGGTGAACTCGACATAGTGCTTACATTAATTTTATTTTTTAATTTCATATCTGATTTATATACATTTTATTAAGTCACATTTGAAATCATTTCTGAAATACATCATTTATGCACTTAAATTACATAAATTTAGAGGTCTAACTCACAAAAAATGTAAATATTTTGATAAAATTGACTTGTGGGTTGTATAATTTTTTTTATATTCTCAAATATTATCATTATTTAATATTATTTATAGATTTAGGAACATTTATTAATCACATCTATCATTTCTTTAGTGCATTTTGTTGGTTAATCAAACAATATATTAGAAAATTACTTTGTTTAATCATTTCTTTTGATTGCATGAGAGGCATTGTGAGTACAAATCCATTTCCTTCACTTTTTCCTCTTTGTGTATGAGTTTCAATACCATTTTACCTACATCCAATATCCTAGTGAGAGGAAGTTATAGACTTATGGCTTCCCAAAGTTTAAATACTAAAGGGTGTGAGCTTGGGTTGAATAACCTATTCCATGGGAACTTTGGTGAATCCTCTATTCCTACACAAGATATACCTAACATTATGGAGAGCCATTATAGTCATACTTCTCATGATGAGGATGACTTCTTAGATTGATGAGGATGACTAGTTAGATTAATTAACTATTGACTGATTGGGGAAGCTTGACCATGAGTTGGATAGGTTTAAACAATGAATGGGTCAAGAACATTCGAATAGTGAGGCAATCGGTTTGATTGAAGGCTTGAAGAGAATGATTCAAAGAAATAAAAATAGTGTGGGAGTGTTGTGTGGCATTGCTCATATTGATCATTCTAATCGTATGCTAATGAAATGTCGCGTTGAAGCCCTCAGACCTTCCAATCCTCTGTAAATAAAGTTGAGCATTCCATTCTTATGCCTACATCTTTTCCTAATGTACCTACATATACATCTTCCATTATGGCTACCCCTACACAAAATATTAATCTCACGAATCTTAGTAATGGGGGATATTCTATCAATAAATACTCCTACATACCTCCTTCCACTATTCTTCCATTTGTGTCACAACCACCTCCCATACCCACTTGTCGAACATAAAATGATTAGTGGGATTAGTGTTCCATATAAAACCAAATCATTTTAAATTAGATATCAAGAAAAATCAAATAAAGAGCATAATGAGAAAACAAACAATATAAATGAAATATACTTAAGAAGCTCCCATTTCTAGTAATTGTTTCTTGTCCTACTCATCTCCATGAAATTTTCTAGCTCCAAATTTGACTAATGGAGAGTGGGAGAGAGAGATGGGGTGAAGTGCGAAATGTTGTCAAATTGGCATACAACCATAGTGTGGATGTGGATATGGATATAGATGTGATAAAAAAACTAGATGCATAAGCTTGCCAATGGGATGAGTTTGGAATCAAAATAACATTATGATAGTGCAATGATAAATGAATGTTTGGAGATGAGAGAAGGGCTCAATTTATAGAGTTGGGACCCTAGAAATGGATGGTGGAGATCAAAAGATAATGAATGGCCATGATTGAATGTGAGACGAGAGGGCAAGTGGGAGATCCAAGAGATTTAGCAATAAAGGCATTCTTTGACTCCACACTCCTCAAGGATATGAAGAAAAGGGACAAAGATCGTTGGGCAGATAAATAGGAATTAAAAATTCCTTGGGAAGAGAGGTATTGGGAAAATAAAAGAATTCAAAGTTCCTTGGGTATCATTTAAGGTTCGGGGTTGAGATGGAAGAGCCATTTATGACATGTTGTTGACCCATTCCTAATCTTGGACATTAGGAATGTGCAAATGATTAGTGAGGGTGATTAGGTAAAATAACACGGGGTTATAATGCTATACATACATACATACATACATATAGTGGACAAGTTTGGAGGATGTGATGGGTGGAGAGAGAGTGAGTGGAGAATTTTAAATTGAGAGAAATGATAAGGGTGATTAGGCCTACATTAATTATGCTAAATGACAGAGATCGGGAGGAGGATTTGTAGGAACTTTAACTAGTTGGGATTAGAAGGAAGATTGAAATATTGACTAAGATTGAGTTTGATTTATTGAAATAAATAAAAATTTAGAAGAAATAGGATATATATAATTAACTGATAAATTAATTATATGGATAAAAGGGGGTAATTAATTAAACGTTAAATTAACTAATTTTATGTGTCTACACCACCTACCATAATGTTTCACCTTCCTATTCTCGGGTTTCAAATATTTATCCTAATGTTACACCTCCATCACAATCCAACATGTCTAGTTCCTACTTATCCACCAAAGCCACAATAAATAATCTAGCTCAAATTGTGTCATACTTACAATAACAATTAGCTTATTTAACCCAATCCAAATTTAATGTGCCTACTATAGTTCTGGGTAGCCCACTTTTTTATGACATTTTTGTGCTCTTGTCCCACAATACATAGAGGTTCCTCATTTAGAGTTATATAATAGAAAATGTGACCCCCAACCTCATGTGAAAACATTTCAAACATTGCATAGTGACTTTTCCCATGACAATAGACTCATGACAAAACTATTCACCCATACATTTAGAGATAAGGCCTTGCCTCCTTGATCAATTCATTCGTGATTTCATAGATAATTCACTTTGATGAAGGGCATCGATTAATGCTATCAGATTTCCAAAATCCATGATTACAATTTTACCTTGTGTCTTCTGGATTAGATTGTGTAAGATTTTTTTGACACAATATAATCTAGAAGTCACAAGGAAATTCTTTCTTTTCATCAATTGTCTAATGCATTTGTACAATTTTAAAAAAATAATATTGGTCCTCAAATTAATTTAATTGTTTTGATGCATTGTAAGCAAGGAGTTAAAGAAAAAGTGTGTGATTTCATTGTTATATACAAACATTTTCCTTCACAAGTTTCTTATCTTATTCCTAATGGTGATGTTGAAATAATTTTCTTTAGTAATTTACAAAAAGATATTAGATATAATCTTCTATTTTTTTTATTTTACATATTTCACACATATATGAACAATGCTTCATAATTATCATATTCAAGTGAATCAATTTGAATCCTCTTCATCAATGGCTCTAATTGATAAAAATTAATGTACTCAACATTAATCCTTTCAAAATCTCCAAATGTACTCAACATTAATCCTTTCAAAATCTCCAAAAAAAACCTAGAATTTCATTAGGATCAATAACAATTCTTCCAATCATATTTATACACAAGTGGCAGCTACAAATTTAGGTGTGGCCCATTTGTCATCAATCTTTACACATCATAATTTCACTCCTCTTTTTGAGTCATTTCATAGTATCGTGCTTAAGTTAATTAATGCTAATGTGATGAAGATTTCTCATATTACACCCATAGATCCCTCCAAGCCTTTGACTACTTCCTTTGAGCCTAAAGTTGTTTTCCAATACCATCATCAAACTAGCCATGATATTGAGAAGTGTTACAAGTTGAAGCATGTGATCCAAGAACGTATTGATTCCAAAACTCTAACTATTGAAGGTGTCAATTATAAAGGAAATAAATTCATGACACCTCATAGTTAGAACTTGCAAATCTTTAACAATCCTTTGCCTTCTCATTCTACCAATTGCATTGAGCCTAAACCTTTAAATAATTTAGTTCCTACTAAGATGTATGTATAGGCCACAAGTTGTGAATTTTATTGAGAAATCCAAGCCTAAACCTAAACCTTGCATTACCTTTTACTCAAGAGAGACTATTGATGCACTTGATGGACCATATTGTATTACTCCAAAAATTAAAGGAAAGCTCTCACAAGGAGTGCTCCTTGATCGAGTATGTATGGTGAAATCTATACTTTATACCATCTATAAATGTTTGAAGTTCCCTCATAATGGGCACATTATCATGATCAACCATAGCCTTTATCGACCCTTAGCAAGACAGAAACTTGAACCTTTGAAACCTTGAGAAGATGTACTTTTCTTATCTTATCAAAAACTCAAATATGAAAGGATATAAGCCTTGAGTAAACCTAAGGATTATTCACCTATGGCTATTCCTTCTCCTCATCCTTGACTTGGATTTCTTCCTACTTCTTCTATTCCTCCCTTATATGTTGTGATCCCACCCTCTACTTGTTGGCAACAACAATGAAGGAAAACTGAGAGGGGGGCGGGTGAATCAGTTTTCACTGGATTATAGAATTTAAGCACAATCTTAGATTTGATCAACTATAGCAAGAATAAAGATAAACACAATAACAAAAACACACATAACACCAATATTTTTTACGTGGAAAACCTAATGAAGGGAAAAACCACAGTGGGAACCTACCCACAATGAGATGATACTCTGTAGTAGTATGTGTAATTATTACAATGGGGAATGCACATGCATTCATGCACACTACTTAGATATCACTACTCAAAATATGATGAACTAGAAGGCTACAACCCTCAAGGAAAGTTCACTACCTTACAATAATATGCAAACTGCAATTTGATTAAGATGAATTGAAAGAATAACATCTCCTAATGTTGTATGATAGTTCTGGTTAAGAAAAATTGTCTTCGTTGCAACACACTCTGCTCAATACACCACACCAAAAGATAAATTTGCTTGTTTGCACATAAAATACTCTCTGATAATGCAGACTCAACACCCATGTACAAATTACATGAATATAACACCTATTTATATAAATCATCAACCTTGACTACAAGGTCAACCAAACCCTCAACACCTAATTACAAAATTACACCACACTATACATAAATCAACCACTGGACCAATACAATGTCATGACAACATAGAATGGACCCAAATGAACTCCTCGAATGTGCAACACCACCAGAAATATCGCTAAGATCAATCACAACATGTTACACAACCGAAAATGTCACATAACACAAAGAATATCACCATACCCATAATATCTTCAATAACATGCACAATAAACAATGTGGACCATCAAAACAAATATGACACGATTAGGAAACACCAACAAGCATGTTAGAATCATCTGCAATAGTTGCACCAACACCACTTAATCAAATCTTCATTGATCAACATGCTAACACTCAAGAACACTCAACAACAACAACTTGAACAAGAAAGATAACTTGTGGAGCACCAAATCACAAAACATGTAAAATGAAGATACACACGAGCATCACAAACACTCTCCAAAATCCATAAAAAAAGATATAATGATACCAGAGCACAACAAATCAAACACTGCAACACTGAACACTAAAAGCCAATCTTCATACCAGAATCCATAAATCGATCAAATCACCACATAGCATCATGAAATCAATATAGAATGAAGTAACTCTAGTTGATTCAGCATACCAAATAAATAAACCAACCAGATCAACTCACTGCAATCATCAGATCACCAAAACAACTCTCTGCAAAACCAAAACATAGGAATATGTTGACATCAATGACAACAACATATCCTAGTAGCAACAATATCTAATAATCTCCCACTTTGGCATTGATGGAAACACATGAATATGAAAAATAATCAACACCAACAATCTCCCCCTAAGATCGTGCACAAAAATGTTCCAAGATAAGGTAGTTTTTCACATGCTTCTCTCTCCCTTTGACAACAATGTCAAAGACATAAATAAATCATGCTTCTCTCCCCCTAAGAAGGACAATCTCTCCCCCTTAGGATAAACTCAAACATTGAACCATACACTAACTACCTCAGTTGAGTAGAAGCACCAACTCGTCATCATTAGGAGGGGCAAAGACCCCTAACTTGTCTCTCAAATAGACAAATGTCTCTGCAACCAAAGGCTTAGTAAAAACATTTGCAATCTGATCCTTTGTAGATACATACTCCAATTTGACTTCGTCATCATTGACTTTCTCCCTCAAGAAATGATACTTAATTGATATATGCTTTGTTTTAGAATGCAATATCAGATTCTCAGAAATATTAATAGAATTCAAATTGTCACAATACATAATAATAGGTTAATCATAAACAACTCTAATATCCTTCAACATCTGCTTCATCCATACTACTTGGGTACAGTTTCTAGCAACACCATTGTATTTGGCTTCAATAGTAGATAGAGATATAGCATCTTGTTTTTTACTCACCCATGAAACCAACTTCTTCCCTAAAAAGAAAGTTCCAACGATAGTTCTCTTTCGATCATCAACATCATCAGAATCACCTTTTATATGCACCTAGTTGAATGTGTAAACAACAATGCTAACAAATCCTCTCCAAAAAGTCTTTGCGACATCTCCTTCAATCAACATAGTCCTAGCAACATCCAAAATAGTTTTGTTCTTCCTTTCAAAAACTCCAATCTGTTAAGGGGTTCTAGGAGTATAATGTCTTCTAATTCTATTCCTTTCACAAAATGAATCAAACTCATCGGATGTGAATTCTTCTCCTCTGTTAGATCTCAGGCATTTCAGCTTCAACCCTATCTTTGTCTTCACCTTAGCTTTGAATATCTTGAATTTCTCTAGTGCATCTGATTTGTCCCTTAGAATCGTAACCCACATCTTTCTAGAGTAGTCATCAATCAACAACATGAAATATCTGTCAGCTTGCAAACTTCTCACTCTTGTAGGGCCACACAAATCAGTATGCACAAGATCTAATAATTCATTAGATGTATACTACTTACTCTTAAATGAAATTCTTGTTTGCTTTCGAAGCTGGCATTCTTTATGTTGGCAGTGGGCCAGTGTCCCTCACGTAGATTCACAACATGGTTTAACAACCTCCTGTAGATTCTATAAGTCTAGTGGTTGTACTGGGCATTGACAGGTCGATCTTTTGGTGTAACGATAACCCTAGCTTGTAACAAGTGGTATCAGAACTTGGTCATAGGTTCGAATCACGTAGGTCATGGCGAGTGACGCTGGGAGGGGGATTGTTGGCAGTGGGCCAACCTCCCTTGTGTGGATTCGCGACATGGTTTAACAACCTCCTGTAGATTCTATAAGTCTAGTGGTTGTATCGGGCATTGACAGGTCGATATTTTGGTGCAACGACAACCCTAGCTTGTAACACTTTACATACTAGATTAGAAGGTTTCACAATCTTAGGCAAATCTCTAATAACTTGAGTAGAACATATCTTAATCACGCAGTCAAAATTAACATGACACATCCTTCTATGCCACAAACAACTTATCTCACTGACATTCAAGTGAAAGATATTACCTTTAGTTTTAGTCCCTGAGGCAATCTCTTTACCAGAGGCATTCAAAATCTTGCATTTACCATTCTTGAATTGAAAATCATATCCCTTATCAACTATCTGTCCAACACTCAAAAGATTATGCTTCAAACCTTCAACAAATACGACATCATTAGTATTATTCTTACCATCAAAAGAGATAGAACCTCTACCACGAATCACACAATCTTTATCATCACCAAATCTTACTATACCACCATCATACTTCTGCAAATTCACAAATTTGTTTTTATCACCTATCATATGATGTGAACAATCATTGTCAATTACCCATTCACCATTCTCTTCAATATTAGCTGCCAAAGCTTTCTCCTCAATGTAGCTTGTAGAATTCCTTGATAGCAATGAATACAAATTCATCTTTTGCGTTCACTGCTTATTCATCTATCACACCTTCATCAAAAACATAATAACATTTCTTCTGATATTTGTACTTTTGGTTAGGCTTATAAGGCTTATCATACTTATCATGTCTCTCATATCTATCATTCTTATCAAATTTATCTTGCTTATCATATCTTGACATTTTTTGAAGACATCTATAAGAAAAATATCCTATCTTATTACAAGAGAAATATTTCAAAGGAAACTTTCCATCATACTTACCAACTCCCTTAGGCAATCTCTAAGCAATAAGTGCTTCAAGCTCATCCAACTCTTTTTCTTGTTCTTCTATCTCTCTCATTTCTCTTTCATACCTTGAAACCCTAGATGAACTCTCTCTCAGATCTTATGCTTCCCAGATACAAAGGCTTTAAATGCAGTCTCATTTTTACCATATGATTCTCCAAATTCACTCAACTCAAAAGTAGCAGGTTTACCAACCAACATGTCTTTCATCACAATAGTCATAGTCTGGATCTCATCAATAGCAACAACTTTAGATTTGTAAGCAAGAGGAAAGGATCTCAATATAATTTAGTAACAATCTCATCTTCCTCAAGAGTTCCACCGACACATCTGATATTCATAACAACTTCATTCACCTTATCCATAAAGGTTCATATGTTCTCATCATCTCCCATTTTCAACATCTCATACTTTCCTTTCAAACTCTGCAACTTAGAAAATTTGACATGTTTATCTCCTTCATATAGGGTCTCTAACTTCTCCCAGATCTCATGTGCAATATGAAGTCTCATCACATTTGTCATTTTTGATTTGGTCAAGGCACTCAGCAATGCTTCCTTAGCTCTTATGTTATGTTCAACATCCTTGATCTCATCATCAGTAACCAGACCATTCAGAGGAACAATATAGGCATTATTTTTAATCTTTCAATAATCTTCTCCAAGACACTTCAAATGACACTCCATCCGATCCTTCCATACAATGTAATTGTTTCTATCAAATCTAGGGCTCTCTTTCTTGAACACATAGGTTGCCATCCCATATCTCCTCAAGCGGTCAAGCTTCTTCTGGAGGATCTAGCTCTGATACCAATTGTTGGAAACAACAATGAAGGAAAACTGAGAGGGGGGGGGATTAGTTTTCACCGGATTATACAATTTTAGCACAATCTCAGATCTGATCAATTGCAACAAGAATAACGATAAACACAATAACATCAACACACATAACACCACTACTTTTGACATGGAAAACCTGGTTAAGGGAAAAACAACGGTGGGAACCTACCCACAATGAGATGATACTCTATAGTAGTATGTGTAATTATTACAATGGGGAATGCACATGCATCCAGGCACACTGCCTAGAGCTCACTGTTCAAAATATGATGACCCAGAAGGCTACAACCCTTAGGGAAGGTTCACTACCTTACAATAATATTCAGACTAAAATCCGATTAAGATAAACTAAAAGAATAACATCTCCTAATGCTTGATGACAGTTCTGGTTAAGCACAATTGTCTACCCTGCAACACACTCTGCTCAATACCCCACACCGAAAGATAATAAACCACTCTTTGATAATGTAGACTCAACACCCATACACAAATTACATGAATATAAACCTATTTATACAAATCATCAACATTTAGTACAAGGTCGACCAAACCCTCAACACCTAATTAAAAAATTACACCACATGATGCATAAATCAACCACTGGAGCAATACAATGTCATGAGAACATAGGATGGACCCAAATAAAATCCTCAAACTTGCAACACCACCATAAATCTCACCAAGATCAACTGCAACACGTTACACCACCGAAAATGTCGCATAACATGAAGAATATCACCAGACCCATAAGATATTAAATAACATGCACAATGAACAATGGAGACCATCAAAACAAATAGGACATGATTAGGAAACACCAACAAGCACATTAGAATCATTTGCAATAACTGCACCAACACCACATAATCAAATCTTCATCGATCAACACACTAACGCTCAAGAATAATCAACAACAACAACTCAGACAATAAAGATAACTTGCGGAGCACCAAATCATGAAACATTTGAAATAAAGATACACATGAACATCACAAACACTCTCCCAAATCCACAACACAAGATATAATCATATTGGAGCACAATGAATCAAAAACCATAATACTGCAACACTGAACACTGAAAGCTAATCTTCATACCGGAATCCACAACTCAATCAAATCACCATTAGCATCATGAAATATCTATAGAATGATTAATCTATAGATGATTCAACATACCAAATAGATAAACCAACCATATCAACTCACTGCAATCACCAGATCACTAAAACAACTCTCTGCAACACCAAAACATAGGAATATGTGAAAGCTCCTAGCATCTTGCATCTCTCAACCTAGTGAGGTTTCTTTTGTTAGTCCTACTACAAAGGATGAAAATAAGCCTATGTTGATTTATCCCCAACCTTTATAAGTTTTGAGTGAACATCGATGAAAATGGTGTGCCAAGACTCATGAAATTGCATGCCAAACCATTTCCTTCCCTAAGATTATAAATGCTGACTTGGTCCCATATGCCCAACCTTTGCCTAGCCCATGGGAGGAAGTTCATCTTAATCAACTAAATTATAAGATAAAATTGTATATGCAAAATGATGATTAATTTCTAGTGTGCATTAAAGATCCTATTACGATCAATTTGGATGATGACGATGACAATGTTAATAATTTTGTTGATACTACAAATATAGATACTAATAATTTTGATGAGGTTATTGAGATTAATCATGATCTATCTTGGATATTTTCAAAATTATTGATCCTAGCTCCTAGTGACAAACAAAGTGACTCATCATTAGAGAATGGTCCTTGTTTGGAACTTGTTATAGCTTCATCTACCATGATTGATGTGGGGCCTCTTGCATCTTGCCATCAATGCTAGATGTTGTTAATTAAGATTGGTAGCTGGATGATTTGATAGACTAGCCTCACTTGTACAATGGATTCTCTTTTGTGTGTTTTCTTTCATGTGGCGTGCTTCCCTCATGATGTGCTACTTCATATGTCTTTGTGTTATGCTAGGCTCTCTTTGGATGACCCTTGTTGCTTTGTTGGCTAAAGGAAATGAAGAGGTTCATTTTGTTGTGATTTTCTTCTATTTGTATCTCAATTCTTCTATATGCCATATTGATGTGCTATTGTTGTAAAAGAGCCTTTGTTTTGTCTATTTGGGGACAATGCAAATTATTGAGATCTCTCATTTTGGTCTATACCATGTTGACCCAAAAAGATAGTTTATTGTTCATCTTATGTACTCTTCTTCCATTGTGCTCGTAGTTCCTCTACTGTTGGGGGATGAGGTCAATTCATTAGAATCACACTTGATATATATGATTTATCAAATGCACATACTAACCCCAATTAGTGGATCCCTTATGTGCTCTTTTTTTGTCATATGCTCCTGTAAAGCGGAAAATCACGATCGAACCCTAGTTGCTCTCCCCTCTTCCAACTCCAAGGAGAGAGAAGGGAGATTCACTCTAGGGTTGATGGTTTTCACTTAGGGGAGAGACTTTACATTCAAAAGAGGGGTTGAAACCCACAAGATCCAATCCCACGCAATGAAAGATTGGATGCTAAATGAGTTTCAAGGGTTATGACAGCAAGGCTACCCTCTTTTGTAAAGAATGTGCATAGAAGAATTAAGCTAGGAATGCATAGAAAGTGAGAAAGATTTGCTTATAAACTGAGATAGGAATACAGTATGAAGCTGCGGACCTGGAATTAGCAGTAAAATGTCGATACGGCGCTGTCCTGCAAATTTGAGCGAAAGTTTCCGGGACGATGGCGCCCGAGCGCCACGGTCCTCCGAAAAATCCGTGAAACGAAGGGGGATCTATTCGTCTCTGCACAAGGATTCCAGATCTTCAATTTCAGCCGCGTACCTGCAACCTACACACAGAAAAGAGAAGACAATTGGGGGGTTAGGGATTAGGGGTTTGCCTTTAGGTCAAACCCCAGTTTTGGAATTAACCAAGAAATGAGCAATGCTGTAAATGTAAATGTCTGTAATGTAAAACAAGTACTAATACCTTGTTGTAAGGATGTTTGTATCCTTATGTGCGAAGGTATAGATGTTGTATGTTGTATGTTGTAGTAGTATGTTGTGAGTGATCTCCTCTTCAATGGTTGAATCCTTGTCTTGAATGCAACACTTAGCCTTGAATGGAGACTTGAAATGATCAATTGCTTGAAGGAATGCTTGAATGCTTGAATGCTTGAGTATAGTTTCCATGCTTTTTCCGTCATGTATGTATCTCTCCCCAAATGAGAGAGGAAAATGTAGTTTATATACTTGTCATTTAGGGCTGATAGACTGATTTTTCCGACCTTAGGCCGACTAGGAAATATAATTTTCCAATTTGCAAACATAAAGAACCGAAGTCCAAAAGAGACCGGGCCCAAAATAGGACCCAGGGACCAGGGCGCTGGGCACTCTGGTCCCACCTCCCGGGACAGCAGGGTGCAAAGGAGGTTCAGGCCAGGGTGCAAGAAAATGCAGTTTTCAGTGTCATAATCAGGTTTCGGGGTCTCCATTCAGGTTGCATGTTGCATCGCCATCGTGAAGACCGAAATGCAGTCAAAATTGCAAGTGTCGCAATTTTAGGACGCTACATTTAGCCCCCACTTTAGCGGGAGTATGTATGCTCATACTTCCGATAAAGTACAAGGAAACAATATTGAAAGACTTTCACCACGTCAAGGAGGCAAGATACACCAAGCCCCCAGTGGACTAAGGATCTTACGACTTCGATTGACAAGGTAAAAGGGAAGATCACGAGGGAGAACCATGACTGTCAGTAGTAAGGTTCCCTCACTATGAGTCATGCAAGAAAGATATCAAAAATTTTCAAGGCAAAGCTAAATTTGTCAAGAAATTTTCAAGTATCTTGAAAAGATATGAATGGGATGTATGCCCCCCTACGTTAAAGCGATCGCACACGCCTCACCGGGGGTGATTGCTTTAAGGTAGTGATACATATAAGGAATGAGAAGGGAAAGGAGCACGTTATCACAAGGATTTAGCCCCCAAGTGTGAGATAAGCCCAAGGATAATAGACACAAAACACAAAGCACAAGGTGACTTCGCTTTCCTCGGGGTCAGTATGCTGTATGATAATTCATGTATATATATCATATGTATGTATGCATAATTGTTCTTCATTCCCCAATAAAGGAAGGTCACCTAGAAGAAGGGAACACATGTGTCTTTTGAGTCAACATGAGAGAGATCGAGAGATCTCAATGCTTTGCATCGTCCTCAAGTAGACAACACCAAGGACAACAAATAGAAGAATGAGAATAACATATAGAAGAAGTAACGAAAGAGAGGAGGAGAGAATCTACTATGCTAATGAAACTAGTCTAGCATGTCATCTACCCCCCGATCTTGCTGATCAATGTTTCGGGAAGCCAGGGAACACGCTAGAGGAGGAACATCCAACACAGCAGATGGAGCTATAACAAGATCCAAACAAGGGCTATGTTCATGTTCCGAGCCACATTGTTCTTGTCTAGGAGCTAGGATAAGTGCTTTAGAAAATTCATTAGATAAATGGTTATCAATATCAACAAGTTCATATTCACTATCAGAAGCAAGAGGAGTAACATTTTCATGATGAATAACATTTTCATCTATAGCATCATCAAGATTTATAAAAATAGGGTCTTTAATTCGCACAGGATCAAGACCATCATGCATCTTATGTTTTGGAGATTTTGGAGAAAATGGAATAATGCTTGTTGAAGGTGTTTTTGGAGATTGCAAAGTTTGAGAAGCAGCTGCTTGAGCTCTAAGACGACACTTTCATCGGCGTTCACGTGCAGAACGATTTCGTCTAGTCTTAGTAGGAAGTGAAGAAGATTGAGGAGGAGGAATGTTCTCATCCTTATCACTTGGGTGTTTAGGTTGTGGTCTCTTAGGTTGAATAATAGGAGAAGAAGAAGGTCTCTTCTCTCTATAAAAGGAAGGAGGAGGAACTGCTCCATATAAGGGAGGAATTTTTGGTTTAGGAAGGAGACCAAGTCCATCATGACGAGGAGGGATAGGTCTACTTTTAGGAAGTTTATTAGATATAGACATAGTCACATCCATAGGGATGGGTTGGGAATCTTCTTGAGGAAAGACATTAGTTTTATCTTTCAAAGGAAGAACTTCCTTCTCAAGAATGATAGGAATGTCAAGTTTGGGTGTTCTAGGTTCACTTAGAGATATGATCATATCTGTTTTCCACTTTTGATAAGATTTAAAAAGATGATCACTTCACAGAGGAAGAGACTGGAATTGTTTAGGCCAACAGTAATCAATAGGAACGCTAGAAGTTCTTTTAGCTGGTTTAAAGAGACTATGATTGACAGTAACAACTTCACCATTATGGGGAATTTTCAAACACTTATGAATAGGAGAAGCAATAGCTTTCATGGAAGATAGCCAAGGATAGCAAAGCTTCACACGAAATTGTTCGGAAGATGGAATAATAGCAAAGTTCATATCAAGGGATTTGTTATGGACCTCAATAGGCAATGTAATAGAACCAATTGCAGGAGAAGAAAATGCATCAAATAGTTTCACAACCACATCTGTTTTGTTATATATCACTTGATTCAATTGCAAAGTAAAAAGAAATTCTTCAGTAATAACATTAACCATGCACGAAGGATCAATAAGCACTCCACGACAAGGTGTATTCTTGACTTTTGCAACTATGTATAAAGGACCATCAGGTGCCCTAATGGTTTCACTAGAATCAAATGTGATGGAAGGTTCTTTAGGGTTTTCTTGCTGCTCTACAAAGTTAATCACATTTGGAGTCATAGACACAAGACCATCAGATGAAAAAGAGGAATCATTAGTGTCAATCGCATTAGAGGTATGAGAAGGTAATGGATCAGTGAAAATCTGAAGATTTTGGTTAGGAGGAGCTACAGATGTGTTTCCTTTATCATTCACTCCGGAAACAGAAATAGTATTATTATCAATCAAATCTTGAATTTTACCCTTTAAAGAAAAACATTTTTCAGTATCATGCCCAGGCTGACGATGAAATTGACAAAAAGATTTGTTATCAAAATAAGGTGAAGTAATCTTTGCAGGATCAATTTGCCTTATAGGAGGAAGAGTAAGCACATTTTGTTCCAATAACTTATTCATAATACTATGCAATGATTCATTCAAAGAAGTATACTTTCTTTCTTTCTTGAAAAATTTAGAAATAGGAGGCACACCTGATGCTGCATTCACATTGTTGTTGATGATGTTTTCATTGAATTTGATGGAATCTCTGTTCGGTTTAAACTTCCCAAATGGTTGTTGACTGCTATCACCCTTATCACTCGGAGCCATAGGATGTGATTGTTCCATTTGACTCACAGTCAGTTGATAATTGTGAAGAGTTGCACACCACTGTTGGAAAGAAGTAAACTCAGAAAACAGAAGTTTGTCTCGAATATCTCTTTGTAAATTAGAAATCAAGATTCTTTGAATATCATTGTCAGGCACTGGAAAAGAAATTTGAGCATACAAATGCTTATATCTACCAATGAAATTAGTCACTTTTTCTTTAACACCTTGTTTACAATGCATTAAATCAATCAAAGTAACTTTAGGACTTATATTGTTTTGAAATTGTTGAATGAAAGCATTTGCAAGTTGTTCGAAAGAAGTAATAGAATAAGAAGGCAACGAGCAATACCATTGTAGGGCTTTGTCTCTTAATGTTCTAGTAAACAGTTTTGCAAGCAACCTTTGGTCATAAGCAAAATCGGTACATATTGTTTGAAAAGTCTTAACATGTGTTAGAGGATCACCTTTACCATTATAAAGCTCCAAATGCAGAATTTCAACATGTTTAGGGGGAATAGCTCGAACAATGTCAAGAGAAAGTGGGCTCGCAACATCAAATGTGGGCACACTAAATTTAGATTGATTCATAGAAGCAATTTGTTGCTGTAAAGAAGAGACAGTTTGTGCAAGATTGTTAATGGTCACTTCAGTCGAAGAGCTCATATTAGATGTGTTAGATTGAGATGGAGGTGTTATGTTATTGAAAGAAGGTAAAGAGTAAGGTGGTGGGACCCTATGATAATTAATCATAGGAGATGATTGGACAGGAGGAACACTACAAGGAGGAATGGAATGATTCAATGAATTGCCCCCTTGCATCATGTTCATTTGTGGAGATGTAATAAGAACACTCATTGAAGGAATGAATGAAGAAGTCGGATTGAATGAAGGAAGAGGGTTAATTGAAGAGGGAGGATTGCCCCCATGACTGGTGATCACAGGGGGAATATCTTGTATAGAAGTAGCCATTATGTTTGATGTAAAGGTAGGTATGCTAGCAATAGAAGTCATCAAAGGAATAGAATGATTGACTTGAGTAGGAGGTTGTGTATAACCCAAATTTTCAGCACAACTCTTCATAGGCATCACATTCGAATCCACAATGTGTGCAATACCATGCAAAATATCAATTCCATTCTTATCACTTTGAAGCATACATTTTAGACACTCAATTAAAAGAAGAGCTTGACTATCGGGGTATTCTTGAGACATCCATTGTCGAAAATCGTCAAATTGGTTATCCAATTTCGAAATTTGTTCTTCAGAAACCTCATGGAGAGCTTCTTCATCATTAGGAGGATTAGAGGAATTACCCATGTCCTCGTTAAAAAGGCTATTCAAATTAGGTTCCATCTCCTTGGTAATTAAACCTCGGAAAGACTTAATTCTACGGCTTTGTCTAACGGGAATAGTGTAAGTAGGGCTTATTGTTGTAAAACTCATGCACTAGAGAGGGAGAGAAAATTTTGATTTTAGAGGTAACAATTTTCAGTAAAATCAGCCAATCTTCTGGATTTAAGCTGTTAAATACAATTAGGACAATCTCCCGAAATTTCAGAAAAAATGTCAGGGACCGTGGCACTTCGGAGTGCACACGGTCCTGGCAACTTTTTTCAAAATTTGCAGGGATGAAAGGTATGATGATTTTAGAGCTAATCTGAAAAAATTGAGTGATTTTACGATCTGTAGATAGGCCAAATTAAAGTTGCAATCTCGAAATTGAACCCTACCAAGATTGTCGAAAAATGCAAAATTTGAATTTTGAAAAAGAGAGGGAAACTGAAATTTTGAATTTTATGATTTTAGAGGGAATGTCAAGAGCAATGCAAATTTTGAAATTTAAAAATTGACTCAATTTCACGCAAAATTCAATTTTGAAAGCGGAAATTAAATTTGTTGTAATTAAGCACTTAATTTCAAAAGTCACAAATTGTAAGAATTTGAATAAAGCATTGAAATTTTTAATGAATGCAAACACACTTTTCAGATTTAGGACAGTAAGAACACAATTTTGACACAAAATTTCAATTTCAATGATTTTTGAATGATTAGAAGCGTTAATCCAAGCAATCCCTAGACCAACTTTGACTGTAATTTTGAAGGTGTTAAAATTGATAAAATCAGCCAAAATTCTGGATTTTAGCAGAAAAATATAGTAAGATCTAGCTCCCGAAATTTCGGAAAAAATGTCGGGGACGATGGCGCTCGGAGTGCACATGGTCCTCGCAACTTTTTTCCAAATTTTCAGGGATGAAAGATATTGTGATTTTATTGCGGAATCCAAAGTTACAGCTGATTTGGAGATGTTTTGATCGGTGAAATTGTCGGACAAAGGTTGAATCAAGAGGGTTTCAAAAATTAGGGTTTTAACACTTAACCACTTAATTTTCAAAATTAAAGCACAAATATGAATTGGTAATTTGTAATAGAAGTGTAGATCTGAAACAAGCATTAACATTTAGACATTTCACAAGCTTAATTACTAAAAAGAAAATTTAGGGTTTTTTATGCAATTAACCTCTAAAATTTTGCAAAAGATCAACATGGAAATGTAATCAAGGAATCCAATTTTCAGATCTAACCATGAATAATCAGAAAGGATGTTCACGTTGGGTTCACCAAAATGTAAAGCAGAAAATCGCGATCGAACCCTAGTTGCTCTCCCCTCTTCCAACTCCAAGGAGAGAGAAGGGAGATTCACTCTAGGGTTGATGGTTTTCACTTAGGGGAGAGACTTTACATTCAAAAGAGGGGTTGAAACCCACAAGATCCAATCCCACGCAATGCAAGATTGGATGCTAAATGAGTTTCAAGGGTTATGACAGCAAGGCTACCCTCTTTTGTAAAGAATGTGCATAGAAGAATTAAGCTAGGAATGCATAGAAAGTGAGAAAGATTTGCTTATAAATTGAGATAGGAATACAGTATGAAGCTGCGGACTTGGAATTAGTAGTAAAATGTCGATACAGCGCTGTCCTGCAAATTTGAGCGAAAGTTGCCGGGATGATGGCGCCCGAGCGCCACGGTCCTCCGAAAAATCCGCGAAATGAAGGGGGATCTATTCGTCTCTGCACAAAGATTCCAGATCTTCAATTTCAGCCGCGTACCTGCAACCTACACACAGAAAAGTGAAGATGATTGGGGGGTTAGGGATTAGGGGTTTGCATTTAGGTCAAACCCCGATTTTGGAATTAACCAAGAAATGAGCAATGCTGTAAATGTAAATGTTTGTAATGTAAAACAAGTACTCATACCTTGTTGTAAGGATGTTTGTATCCTTATGTGCGAAGGTATAGAAGTTGTATGTTGTATGTTGTAGTAGTATGTTGTGAGTGATCTCCTCTTCAATGGTTGAATCCTTGTCTTGAATGCAACACTTAGCCTTGAATGGAGACTTGAAATGATCAATTGCTTGAAGGAATGCTTGAATGCTTGAATGCTTGAGTATAGTTTCCACGCTTTTTCCGTCATGTATGTATCTCTCCCCAAATGAGAGAGGAAAATGTAGTTTATATACTTGTCATTTAGGGCTGATAGACTGATTTTTTCGACCTTAGGCCGACCAGGAAATATAATTTTCCAATTTGCAAAAATAAAGAACCGAAGTCCAAAAGAGACCGGGCCCAAAATAGGACCTAGGGACCAGGGCGCTGGGCGCTCTGGTCCCACCTCCCGGGACAGCAGGGTGCAAAGGAGGTTCAGGCCAGGGTGCAAGAAAATGCAGTTTTCAGTGTCATAATCAGGTTTTGGGGTCTCCATTCAGGTTGCGTGTTGCATCGCCATCGTGAAGACCGAAATGCAGTCAAAATTGCAAGTGTCGCAATTTTAGGACGCTACAGCTCCATTTCATTCGACTTTTCTTTTCTCGGGGGCATATCATTGTGGCAACATTCTTGTCTTTTGGAGAATTTGCAACCTTAAAGAAATTGTTCCCAATAAGGCACACATAATCTCTTTATCATGGGGCATACACTTTTCTATTTGTTACACATTATGCACATAACATGTAATTTCATTATTTAGATTAGTTTTTAAACTAAACCTTTTTCTTTGTAATATTTTGTATCAATTTTTTAATTCAAAATTAACATAGTAATGGACTCTCTTCTCTTCACGTGTTTCTCCTTTTATCTTTATATTATATTGATAAGATCCTAAGTCCTTGTGGGCTTGGTGTGTATTGCCTCTTTAACATCTTGATGAAAGTTTCTCAATTCTATTATGTACTTTATGGATAGTATAAGTGTATGATCATAATCTTGCTAAAGTGGGGGCTAAATGTAGCATCATAATTTATATACCTTTACATTTTAATCCTCACTTAGGCCTCACTTTAGCATTTTGGCCTTTTGTGTTTTTACCATGTTTGATTCTGTTCACAACGGCTTCAAATATCAATCTTCATTCTCACCTAGTTTACTGGTATTGAATTAAGCACTATAAGCTAGATAAGGATGGTCCAAATGCCCTTATTCTTGGAAAAAAATTCCCTAGGAACCCTTGTCCTTGGAAAAAAGTGCCATGAGCACTCTTTTCCTACTTAAAGGGGCCCAAATTTGGACCTAACATCAATCATAAAATTTTGGTTGGAATTCCCTTCTCGTGTTGGCTTGTCTCAAAAAGTCACACACATTTGAGGATATGAGGTATAAAAGAAAGCCTTACCCCCTCATTTGAACATCCATAGTACACATCTCTCCACAAGTTTCTTATTCAATTTCTCAAGAGAAAGATTCAATTCAACTAAGCAAGCAATCAAGCATTTTCAAGGCATTGAAGGAGACGTGAAGCATTCAAATTTCAAACATTGAAGATGGCATCCGTGATCAAGGCATTATGAAGACAACTTGCATGACATCATCAAACTTGATATGAAGACTTCAAGGCAAGATTCATCAAGGTATAACATTCCATTTCAACATTAAATTTAGATCTAGCCTCTGCCCTTTAAAGGAATGAGCACTTCCATTATATCTTAATTTTAATTTCAATTATAGGGTTAATTCCAATCCAAGGGTTGACCTAGGGAAAACCCAATCAACAACACAATTTATCTTCTTTTATGTGAAGGTGGTAGGTTTAAAACATATAATTACAAAATCAAGTAGAGTAGACATAGATAATTAGATCCAGCTTTCACAGAGGCAAAAAGTGGAGGACAAGGTCGCCACACACACCTATGTCTGAATTTTTTTTGGTGAAACTTTAGGAGGACAATTAGGGCTTCATTATAACCAAATTTTTTTTTTTTTTGTTTGCCTCTAACATTATGAGGATGGGATCACATGGAGCACCATTGTCCCCCACTTTTAGGCCCAAATTCTAGACACAAGTTCCTCCTAGGTCCTTGAATCTGGATCTATGTTTAAGTTTGCATATCAAAATCTGAAACTTCTTGTTCATGTTAATTTATGTCAATTTTACACCTTTATCCCTTGATCTTACATTCAATTTACATCTTTCCAAATATCATTTTCAACTCAAACAACGAGACCTAAATCCACCTTCTATTCCATCCTTTTCAATCAAATTTTTGATTAGCTGAGTGATTTCATTCTCTCCTTTAATTCAACCTTTGGGAGGTAGGTCTAGTTCCTAGTTTGGATGCATGAACTTATGAATCCTATTTTTCCACAATTACATGCCCCTATAATGATGAATAGATAGAAAAGAGAGCTTATACTTGTAGGTTAGAGGCCAGATCTAAAATAAAATATTGAATTGAAATGTTATACCTTCATTCATGAATCTCCCTTGCCTTGAAGTCTTCATGAAAGGTTGATATTTCTATATAGGAACTCATGCACATCTTCATATAAACTTGATCATGGATGTCATATTAAATTCTTGAAAATGTAAATAATTGACCTTTCCTTCACCACCTTAATGATTCTTGATGTGGAGTAACTCCTTGATGATAGATGTTTCAAATGAGGTGATAAGACTTACTTTTATACCTAACCTCATGAAACATGTTGAAAATTATGAAGAAGGTTGACATCAAGTATCATTTCCCACTCAATTTTTTATCACCATTAGAAGATTCAAATTCGGGCCCTTTTGGCTTGGACTATGGTACCTAGTGTCTTAGTCCAAAAGGACTAGGGCATTAGGCACCCTACTCCAATCCTTTTGAACTAGGCAAATTTCAAGAAGCAACAATAAAGAGAAAAAACCATAGATATGGTATTGGTTTGAGAAGAATTAGGCATAAAAGGTAGAAACACTTAAATGAGGCCCAAGTGAGCATGAAATTTTATGAGGATACAATTTAGGACACTACAAGAGTAATTAAAATAGCTAATGGTTCCAAATTATGACAAACAAACTAGTTCAACCACCTAAGAAGTTAAATTGAGAAGTCAAAATATAGAAATATTTTTACCAACAAAACCCTCATGTAAAGCCCTTATTAAGGATTTGACTAGTAGAAACCTTATTATATAATATAGTAAAAAACCTAATTCAATCTTTCACAAGGTAACGTATGATCTTTTAGACTAATGTAATACATGTGATTGACCATATTAAGGGCCAATAAACTAGCGTTAGTGTTGTCCAATAGTTTAAGAATAAAACATAAACATCATATATACAATATAAAAATAATAATACAACTCTTTTGAATTAAAGACATTAAATCTATTAATAGATATAATTGAGAAAAAGTACATGGACATAAATCCTAAAATTATTCCTTTGAATTAAACTAACTAGATAATAATTATATTATTAATTTATAGAGGTGCAATGAAAAATTTAAGTAGGTATCATAAGATATAATTATATGGTGGAGATCTAGAAAATATTTCATATTATAATAGCAACCTAAGTCATGCAATAAAATAAATGAACACAAAGTACATAGTATAAATAGTCTATGTGTGCAAAAAGAGATTTTTGAATGATAATAGTAAAGAAGAAGACACATTGTTACATAAATGGAATTTATAAAATATTAGTGGTATTAAGTGTTTGAGGTAAAATATTTTGGTATCAAATATAAATATATTATTTGTTAAATCTAATGCATCTCATAGGGAGAAAAGAATAAAAACTATATATTCTTCAAAGAGTATTACTAGCTCTTCCATTTTGTGATTTATCACCTCAAAGAAATGATATAATTTGGATGAAGGTAATAGATGAAACTTAATAAGATTCTAATAGGGAAAGACGATATAGTGACCTATTATCGAACAATTTTGACAACTCTACAAATGCAAGTATAGATCTAAGAAGTGGGGCAAGAGAAGTGTATTCAAGTAAAATTGATAGATAACCATTAAAATAGTTTATCTAAAGTTGGGATGAATTTGAAGATAATCAAAACAAGGAAACATTTGAAGATACAATCTAGATCATGACATACCCACTTTCACACCTTGTGGAACAAATATCAATTGGTATATATTTCTCCATGTGTTATGTAAGAGACTTTTACTATCATTGTGATAGATGTAAATAATTTGTATGTTAAATATAGGTAATATGACTATAGATTGCAAGCATATGCATATTTAAAAACCTTTAAAACTCTTCCTATTTTTTTAACAATCTCACAAATCTTATCTTTAATTATATTAATGTAAAATATTCATAATAAGTAAAACAACATTATTATTTTTGAGTCTTAATTCACTAAAAAATGAAAAATACTTATCTTATTATTTTAAATTATCTTTTTTCTCTTTATTGATTATACCTTGTTCAACATGATCATTTATTAAAACTATTGACTACACTTGTGTGGTAAATAATCATCTTTCACATGATGTGCATAACATAATTTACAAGCCAATGTATAATGAATTAAGAATATCTGACATGTAGTTTAAGATTAAGATTAAAGTATGGAGAAATTTTATTTTGCATTAAAATGAGATCAAAGAGATAGACTCAAACATAGCTAAACTTTTCATAGACATGAAAAAAAATACAAAATGATAGGAATATTGAGGGTGGCCTTTTTCACTTCTTTTCAAACTTCAAAGTAAAGAATGCAATACAAAAAATTAAAATGTGCCAAGTTTTCGTTATCATGTAGTTTTCTCATTTCTTTTTTCTATCAAAATTAAAGTAATTATTGAAAACTATGAATATCATTGAAGAACAAATCTTTAGGTTCATTTTCTTCAAATCTTAGAATTTATCTCTTTTTTTATTTGATTTGATTTTGCTAAGTTTTGGGTCTTATGCCCTAAACAGTAAGCAGGATGCGTTAACAGATAGCTCAAATACGCTAAAGGAAGGCACCAACGCGCTAACTCAACTTTTTCGCATACCTACAATGTTAGTCCTGCATTAAAAATGATATCATTTATGGGGTTGAGCCCCACGGTGGGCGCCAAAAATGTGTGTGAGAAAAGTGGGGGGATGAAACGGAAAATGTGATTTCAAAAGTAGTCCACACACTAATGGGACTCTTGGTGCAAGTTATGGAGTTATATTGAATAACTCAACTTCCCAAGGGATGTTCCATTGTTCTCTATCTCACAAGACCCCTCAAGCTAATTCCTTTGCTCTCAGATCACTGAGAAAAGTGACTTAGGGATGACAACCATGAGAACGAGGGATATTGATCAATCTAGCATGAATGCATTCCTAGTTATGCATGATACTAAATCTAACATGATTTAAACTAGCATGGATATGATAATAAGATGAAATGGTTAGTAACAACTATCCTAACATGCTATGCTAGTCTAAAATGATGATGCTATGATAATTAGAAATGCTTCTAAAAATGCTTATTTAGATGATTTCTATCCAAAGAGAGGCTAAATGCTTGATTAAAATGATTTAGATTAGATGCTTAGTAAAATGTCTATAAGTTTGATGCTAAAGACTTGGATATGAAAAGGGAGGAATGAGAGCTCTATTTATAGGAAAAACAGGGCAATAGAGGGTCAAGATTGGATAATCTTAACAAGAGCATGGATTAAAAGCTATCAATCCATGTTTACAATTCTTACCAATGAAATGGTGACAATTGTCAACATAAGACTACTTGAGAGGAGATGTAAGAAGCATTAAATGCTTGAGAAGACCTCATGGTTACCTTAGGAGGTAAGGGTTAAGGCTAGATCAGGGTCATCCATTGGATAAAGCTTTTACCCAAAGGATAAACTCTTGTGCAAGGGTTAAAGGAATAACCTTGGTCAAAGCAATGAATTCTTGATGAGACCCTTGGGTTAGATGAAGGTTGAGTTAGAGAGAAAGTCTCTAATCATGCAAGAGGGTTGAGTTAACCATTAACAGTTTGGAAGACTTTCAAGGTTAACTTGTTGAAGACATAAAGCCTTTAATGGTTTTCAAAGACTTCGAAGGTTTGAGAAGTGACTTCCCTTTGCATAGGGACGTGACAATATTTAGGGGATGGGTTAGGCTAAATTGGAAGGGATTATAAGAATCTAGAAGTGGGTTTAGGGAGGCAAGTGGGAGATGTAGGAGAATGCAAGTGGATGAAGGGTAATTTTAATTAAAATATATTACTTTATTTCAACTAAAATAGATGCAACTTGCATAAATACAAGTGGGGGATTTTAAATAAATAAATTAGATTAATTTATTTGCAATGAACAATTTAATTAAATGTAAATTTAATTAAAAGGGGAGAAAGGGGAATTAATTAAATAAAATGATTTATTTAATTAAAGGCTATGAGAGACTTAGGTGAATTTAATTAAATAAATTGAATAACTTATTTAATCAAATAGATGAATGTGAATAATTTAATTAAATAGAGGAATGAGGTTAAAATGAATATTAAATATTCACTTAGGAAAGTGGTCATTTTTATATGTCTACATTTTGTCCCTCTTTGAAGTGAGATGTGTGCACATGTTGATTCAAATTTTTTTTGCCAGATATGATTTTTTGTGTCGAGATGTCGATATGATGATGTCATGCCCTTGATTTGATGAATGACATTGATGATGCCCCTTCGGGAGATGAATCAAATTTGTTGATTTTGATGATTGTTTTTGAATTAATTGCATTTTTAGATGTTGACTGTGTTGAATGCAGAGTTATTGATTCGTCTCCCAAAAAATGATGTTTGATAGGGTTAAAAGTGAGAAAATGAGCAAAATACATGTCCCACCTACTAACCCTAGTTGACTTTTACCCTATAAAAGGTAACAAGTGATTTCATTTGTATTATTTGCACCTTTTGGCTTCTTGCAAGAGTGACACATGGAGAGTGACAAAATTTTGGTTCCTTATGATTCTCACCATTTCGAGCGCATTCGTTGATACCAAAGGCCTACCGCGTATGGTCCACCTGTAAGTCATCTTAATTTTTCCCCGTTTGCTTTTTATTTTGTCAATTTTAGTAATATTTTAAAATTTTTTTCTTCCAATTTTCATGGCTTTGCACGTAGGGTTCCTCTCCTAGTGCATACAATAAGAACTTTCATGCATAGGGTTTTTCAACTAAGGTAGGGTCTAGGAGTTTGCCTCTAGTGCATCCTAGGTTTATGGTAGCGCGTAGGGAATTCTAGCACATAGGGCTAACAGGTTTGTGCATGCAGTGCATAGGGTAGCACGTAGGGTTCTTAGGTTAGCACGATGGAAGATTTGGTTAGTGCATAGAGTAAAGGTCTTAGCACGTAGCCGAGTTTAGCTAGCGCATGGGTGGCAGCTTAGCGCGTGGGAGGGATACTTTAGCGCGTGAGTAAGAAAAATGGCTAGAGAAGATTTGGAAGATTGCGTTGCGGGGGAAAAATAGATGAGGGAGATGGTTTAGGGGTGAATAGGTGCCTGTTGAGATTTTTCAAGGTCGTTCATACTGTCTTAATGTCAGATTTTGCCATTTTGAATTTTGCATCTGATATGGATTGCCAGATTGAGTGTTTTCTTTCGATGAGGATCCTGATTTTCTTTCGATATGGATCTGTCATAATGTGTCTTGCAATAGATTGTGATGTCCAAGTCTTGGTATGATGATTGAGAGTCTGCTGAAATTGCTTTCATTTATGAAGTGTCAAGCTGATTGATTATTTGAATGAGGATCTTGATTTTCTATTGATGTGGATCTTTGCCTTGCAATTGAATTTGATGTCCAACATGAGTTTTGCCTCTTGATTTCCGATATGATTCCTGATATGATGTTCGGGATATGGATTTTTGAGTTGCTTGCATTATGGGTCTTTGACATGATTCTTCAATATGGGATTTAATTTTTGATATAATGCTTGTGTTATGGGTCATTGATTTTCGATATGGATTTTTGATATGATTTCTCGATATGATGTTTGCTTTATGGGTCATTGATTTTTGATATGATTTCTTGATATGATGCTTGCGTTATGGGTCATTGATTTTCGATATGGATTTTTGATATGATTTCTCGATATGATGCTTGTGTTATGGGTCACTGATTTTTGATATGGATTTTTTGATATGATTTCTCGATATGATACTTGTGTTATGGGTCATTGATTTTTGATATGGATTTTTGAGTTGCTTGCGTTATGGGTCTTTGATTTTTGATATGGAACTTGATTTGATGCTTCGTTGTTTCAAGTTTATTTTGTTTTGATTGGATATATCAGATAGATATGGGAACTGATGTTGGACATTTGTTGTTTTGCAGGCATAGCTTGGCATACTCCAGTCACGGGAGCGATTTCTAAGACCATGGTCCTTGATTCCATGTTTGACATAGGCAGATAGAGATGTTATTGAGAGTTGCGGTTTATCCTCTTTGCTAGACATGCCTTGGTATATCATTAATCGGGCTTTGTTGACAAATTTGACAGAGAGGTGGAATAGTAATATGAACACCTTTCATTTTGCTACTCGCGAGATAATAGTCACTCCAGGGGACTATTATCGAATTCTGCGGATTCCAGTGATTGGGGCATTATTGCCATATGACCAAATGGAGGAGGATGGGATAGAGGCTCTTCACCAGATATTCCATGATGATCATATTTGTGGATATGAGATCCCTTGGCAGGAGTTTATAGATTTTGATTATGCTCCACTACCCTCTATACTTGCAGGTTTTGTAGGTGGATTCTTGTGTCCCGACCGGAGGTCGAAGGGACTGGAAGTGGGCTGGGGATTGGTGTTGGAGGACATGGTTACATAGGGACATAGGTTCTCTTGGGGATCATGTATGTTAGCATACTTATACAGGGAATTGCACTAGGTAGTGTATCTGGGATACACGAGTTTATCAATCGGGGTCACATTGTTACAGGTGTGGGCTTGGGAGCACATTCTTGCAGCGAGGCCACTTGCAGATAGGGATAGGACGATTGGTCAAGCCTATGAATATGGGTATACATGTATAGTTGTCCATTGTAACCTGGGAAAGCTAGAGCATTAGAGGAGGGTGCTGGATGATATTGATACGGTCATTTGGAGACCATATATGGACTGTGAGGTATGGGTTGATGACGGGCTAGAGATGCCCTATGTTTATATGTTGAGCTACTTGATTGGGTGGACACCTTTTATCATTGAGATATTTTTGCACAGTCATGTTCAGTGGCAATATGGTCGACAACGGGGTGTACAGTAGGGAGCATGCTTATATGCTTGTCAGAGACTGGACATGCCAGAGTGGGGTCTGACTGTTGATAGTGCAATGACTGTGGAGGAGTATATGCATTTGGATGGACATATTTGGGATTACGGGTTTGGAGTGGTTGATGCTGGGATGACAGAGGAGTTTGTAGTGTACTTCATGGCACATGTTGTGGCATAGATATTAGATCTAATAGAGATGCTTCCTGCCTTTGACGATGATGAGGATGAGCAACTAGAGAGGCTAGTGAGATGGAGAGAGGAGGGAGAGGAGATGGAGGAGGGATATGGGGATGATGGAGGAGATGATGGGGGAGATGGGAGGGGAGGTGGTAGAGGGAGAAGGGGAGATAGAGGGGGGGATGGAGGAGATAGAGGGAGGATTGGAGGAGGGGATGGAGGGAGGAGAGGAGATAGAGGGGAAGATGGGAGAGGAGATAGAGGGGAAGATGGGAGAGGAGATAGAGGAGACAGAGGGAGGATTGGATTAGTCGGAGGAGCAAGTGGTGATGGAGGTAGGGGAGGTTTGGTTCTTGGAGCTAGCAAGGTTTGCAGAGCAGGTGAGGTGCTAGCAGCTGTGGGTGGCTTAGAATTGTTTAGGCGGCCGACCCAACATAGGAGATTGGATGTGTTACCTCCATTGGGGCCTAGGACAGGGATAGGTAGTGTCACCACACAGGTACTAGTGCAGATTAGGGTACCACCACACCGATAGGATTCACATATTCGAGCACTGCATGTTATAGTGCAGGAGTTACATGTGCAGGTATTAGCTCAGCAATGTCAGATTACGAAGATTACCGCAAAGCGGGATACGACGATAGAGCGCCTAGGTCAAGCAGAGGAGCTAGCAAAGATCGATGGCTGGTGCCCCTATGAGAGACACACTGAGGGAGATATGGTACATGACCATGGTGGTTGAGTACTACAGATGGTTATATGAGGATCTAGTCCCTAGAGAGCAGAGGGCTCCTAGTTTTACTGCTAGTCAATCAGCTCGGAGTTAGACAGGGATAAAGAGCATAGGTCTTATAGGGCCTTCTCAACGTGATCCACCCGAAGATCTAGGAGCTAGGATATCTACTGTGAGACCGTCAGCCTTAGGAGATAGTCATACCTAAGAGACTTGTCTCTGTTGGATTTTGATCATTTTGTTGTATTTTGACAGACATGACACCCCTTGTATATTTTGACTATTTTTGATATACGACACCGATTTTATGATCCACATGTGATGTGTTTATGGATGATGGTTTAGGCATTGATATGATGATGTGATGCTTAGATAAATGTGCTAGATTTGATATCGATTGATATGGTTTATGATGAAGATGTGATGATATAATGATAGGTTTCTATGATGAATTTGATTTGTGAGATGTATCTTGAAAATGAGATGTATCATAATGATGTGAGATGTATCTTGAAAGTGAGATGTGTGATAATGATAATGATGTGAGATGTATCTTGAAAATAAGATGCATGATAATGATGTGAGATGTATGTTGAAAATGAGATGCATGATAATGATAATGATGTGTGATGTATCTTGAAAATGAGATGCACAATAATGATAATGATGTGATATTAAAATGATATGCAACTTAATTGATCACCCTCTTTTTCTCATTGTCATTCCTATGTAGTCACATGTTTTTGCTTTGTTTTGGTTTATCATCATTGAGATTTTGATATGTTGAATATTTATACAAGCATAATGGTATAATTAAACCATAATGACCTGAGTAAAACTTACATGGATTTTGATATTGCAAGATGACACAAGCGTCTAGGTATAATTAAACCAAGATGACCTGAGTGTTGCTTGTGTATAAATAGACTAGATTGAACCATTTGTATGTACAAAGTGGAACAATATCTTCAGTGATATGTGTTGAATCATGTCTTAAGACAAAATTTTCATAGTACAAGTGATCGCCTCATAGACAAAAAATGAAAAAAATATCAGACTCTCCGGCTACTTTCTCTAGCTCAATGCATCGTTGAGAAATTAAGGAGATCCAATGATTCAAAAAGTTAAAGTGCAAAATAATCAAAAATTCATGCGAGATGTAAAAAAAATATATTTCATAAAATCATCCATCATCCGTGTGTTGAAGTCGTTAATTGGATCAGTGTTTTGTTTTCTTGGCTGTTGAGTTGTTGCTTGACAGGATTTTCTTGGCGTCATGTGATTCATGTTTGCTTGTTGTTGGAATGTTTGAAGTTAGAGAAACACCACCCCTAGCTATAGATACCTATTAATATGGATATTTACACTGATTACCAAGCCGTGGTGGGATATAATGAACTGATCGTTTAGATAAGCAAGGACAGTGACTACGCTAAGTGTGTCTGGGATAATGTTGCATGAAAGGTGTTGGGCGATGGCCATTAGCTTTGACTTCAGATGCAAAAGATATGAGTAATGATAGATAGAGGAGTTGTTCCCTCACAAATAGCACTCGTTGCTAGGTTTTCACCACTTGTTTTTATTGCACTTTTTTGTTGTTTTTCTGATTTTTTTTTTGTATTTTTTCTGATTTTTCAATTTTTTTGTATTTTTCACTTTTTCCATGCATTAGACCATTGAAGTATAGAATTTCTTTAGATGGATGTTGTTGTTTGGTTTGTCGAGCACATCGCCCTCTGAAGTTGTAAGTTGATAGGCGCATGATCCATAGGTTGATATGATAACATAGGGACCCAACTAGTTAGGTTCAAACTTCCCCTTCTTTTCTCGATCTTGTTGATTTCTAGGATTTTCTTTGAGTACAAGATCACCGACTTTAAAAATCATAGGGATGAATTTGTGGTTGTAGCTTCTGCACATGCGCTGCTGGTATGGTTTGAGGTGATTATAGGCATGTTATCATTTTTCATCCAGAAGCTCTAGTTCTTGCAATCTGTTGACCCGATACTCCTCATCTATAATGAGGCCTTTTAAAGATACTCTGAGTGATGGAATTTCTACCTCAAGAGGTAAAATTGCTTCTAACCCATACACCAATGAATATGGCATAGCTCCTTTAGGTGTTTGAATGCTAGTCCTGTATGCCCAGAGTGCTAGATTGAGTTGTACATGCCAATCCTTACTTGCATCATTTTATGTCTTCTTTAGGATTTTCAATTGTTTTATTTGATGCCTTTGCTTGACCATTCCCCTGTGGGTAGTAAGGTGTAGAAAAATGATGCTGGATTTTGAATCATTCACATAGTTCTTGTAATTCCTAATTTTTGAAAGGACGACCATTGTCTGTGATAATAGAACTGGGGATGCCATAGCTGCAAATTAGATAATTGAGAATAAAAGAGGCAATTTTCTTTCTAGTTATTGTGGTCATTGGGACTGCTTCAATCCATTAGATATTGCTTGATTTGATAGAATGATTCTAGAACTGGTGGGTTCATTAGATATTGCTTGATTTGATAGAATGATTCTGTGCACTTGGCTTCCCATTTGAATGGTATGTTCTTATGTAGCAAATGATTGAATGGTAAACTTTTATCTGCTAATTGGACTATGAATCGCCTGATAGACTATAGCCATCCTTGTAGAGGTTTGAGTTGACTAATGTTCTTAGGAGGTGGAATCTCCATGATGGCCCGTACCTTCACTAGATCCACTTCAATGCCCTTTGCTGACACAATGTAGCGTAATAATTTTCCTGATGTTACCTTGAAGACACACTTCTTAGGGTTTAACCTGACTTGGAATTTATCCAATCTTTGAAATATTTTATTTAATATGCCCAGATGTTCTGCCCGGGTGAATGAATTAGCCAGTAAATCATCCACATACTTGTCCACAAAGGTATGCATCATATCATGAAATATTGTCATCATTTCTCTTTGATAAGTCACCCCAACATTCTTCAAGCCAAAAGGCATGACATTCCAACAATATGTTCCCCAAGGACAAGTGAACCTTGTTTTATCTTGATCCTCTAGATCTATCTTGATTTGATTATAGCCAGAGAAACCGTCCATTAATGATAACATTGCATGGCCTGCTGTGAGGTCTACAATTATGTCTATGCTAGGCAAAGGAAAGTCATCCTTTGGACATGCTTTGTTTACATCTCTAAAATCTGTGCATATTCTTCCACCTGGTTTTGAAACTGGCACAATGTTTGAAATCCATTCAACATAGTCTATAGGTCAAATAAATCCAACGTCTAATAACTTCTTTAGTTCATCTTTGACTAGTAATGCTACATTCAGATTCATCTTTCTTAACTTCTGTTTGACTAGCTTAGGTCCTGGAGCAATAGATAATAATGCATGATTAAGTTTGGATCAATTTTGGGCATATTTGCATACGACGAAGCAAAATTGATTTGCTTTTCTTTGAAGAATTTGATAAACTCTGGTTTTTCCTCTTCTGTCAGAGATTTTGCTAGGTGTATGTTTTTAGCTGCTTCTTTTGTACCAATGTTGATCAATTGAGTGGGCTCAATCAATATGGGTGATCTCTCCTGATAGTGTTTAGGAAGAGTGTCCAATATCCCATCCTTAGGTGCCTTAAAAAGGTTTTCACCCTCAGATGGGTCCTTTATTTTGACTTTTTTGTGATCTAGTGTTGCCATTGACTGCTTTTCAGCATTAGATCCTTTATTTATTTCATTTTTGCAATTGAGAGACTTGGCACCCTCCCGATTGCAGATATCGTTATTTTATTCACTAGTAGAGTTTGTTTTCGGGTTGACAGTACATAGGTAATGGATAATGGATTCATTATCTGGGAAAATAGGTATGTCACAATGTTCAGGTTCATCCCAGTCAATTAAATTAGGAAATACAAGTGGTAAAGAGTCATTTGGTGGGTTGAGACTGGCTGCGGTAAGTGTCATGATAGAGGTATCGTTAAGGTTGTCTCGGATATTGGTTAAATTAATGATATTGTCAAGGTTTTTGATGGTATCATCTTTCTTGTAGACTTTCTCGTAGTGCCACTTCTCATTTTCCTTAGCTTCGTAGATATGTTGTGGACCAAATTCAAGTAATCTAGACTCTATGCCTTGTCCTTCCTGAGAAAGGGGTGTATGATAAAACCTTCAGGGACATCTTTAGTAATATTTGAACAACTGCCCCATTCATAGTCATTAGAATCAGTTTTAGAAGTACTGTCCCAGAGCCTTTCGGTGCTGTTGATAGGTATGTTGTAAGGTGAAAAGAGATCCCTGATAATTGATACCAGTCTGGTAGTTTTCTTTGATTCCAAATCAGAACCTGCTTGTACTCTTTGCATTTGTTCATACACTGTTTCTCCTTGGGAAGTAGTGATTTCTTCAGGATGTGATTCTGCCTTGTTTTGAATAGGTTCCTGAACATGGTCTACTTCCTCATAAGATACTTATTCTCTTTGAATGGCCAGCTCCTCTCATTGTTTCTATTTTTCCTGGTGTTCTCGCTCTTTCCTTATTGTTTCTGTTGCTTGGTGCAGTGCCTCTTGCCATGAGTCCTCATTGCATTTCTTCTTTGCTTTCCACTAAGGTTTTTGATATTTATTTTGCTTCTGCCTTGGGAGTATGTTGTGTCCATATCCCAGTCCTCTTTTGTCTCAAGAAAATTGTGAAGGAGGGTCCAATGGTTCTGTAATTCCTTCTTTATGCTTGCCTATAGGTCCTTTGCCATTGTATCCCATCCATTGCATGGTCAAGAATCCTTTCCATACTGTTATGTTGGTATGGCTACCTTCAAAGTAGCAGCTCTGTCTTCTCCCTCATCCTTGTATAGCCAACTAAGGATGTCTTTCTCTTTTGATTCATGTGCTAGGGTGCCTAATTGAATAAACTTGCCATCAAACTTGGTGTTGGGTTGTGTTGCTTGATGTGTCGATGCAGAAGGTTGCCCATGAGATTTTGGTGATGCTGGCAATTTGGATAGACACATGGGTTTGAAAGAGTATTCTCCCATGCCTTGCTATTTGATATTCATCTTTTGTTTAGAATCTATTGATAAAGATTTAAGATTTTCTTGATGATGATCTAATGCTGAGGAAGTTTGAGCTTCCCTGCTATGTGGAACCAAGCTATCTTGGGCTGCCCCCATAGCATTGCAATGTTGAAAGGGATTATTGTCAATTGATATGGAAATCTCCTATCTATTGTATGGGAATTTGGCACACTGATGGTAGGTTGATGGTACTACTTGCATTTCATGTATCCAAGGACGACCCAATAAAATATTGTATGTTGTCTATGTCTAAGACTTGGCACAGTGTCCCTTTGTATCGGTCCTACCTGAATAGGTAGTATCACTGTTCCCTTGGATAATCTTTCTTCATCATCATATGCCTTGATGGTGATATTTTGTGTGGATTAATAGATTGCTCAAAGAAGCCTAATGCATGGATAAGTTTTAAGGTACAAATATTGAGACCAGCTCCTCCATCTATTAATACTCTTTTAACTCGATGTCTGTAGACTAAGACTTCAATATGAAGGGGAGTATTATGTGGATGACTCATAGAGATATTATCATGTTCGAAAAAGGTGAGATTATAAGGCCCTGTCTGTGAGCCACCACGACTTGAAATTTGTCAATATCCAGATCTTGAGGTACATTTGTTTCAACTATTGCTTGTTCCAATATGTCCTTATGTTTTGGCGAGAGTTTGAGCAACTCGAGTATGAATATCTGAGCAGGAGTTCACCGCAGTTGACTTACCAAATCATATTGAGTCTTGGGGATAGTAGTTGATGTTGATGTATGCCATTTCAAGACATATTTTTGAGCTTGAGTTGTCACATTAATTGATGTATGGTCTTGTTTGTCTTTGATCTTTATGATATTTATCAGATTATCCTCTGTTGATATGTGATTGATGGTGTTGTTGTACAGGTGATGTATGTGAGCTCCTTTTGTATCATTTGATAATGAAGCTCCTTCCTTGTTTTAATTTGGAAGAGGATTTTTAAAGGCTTTATGATCACCATTCATTTTGAGACCATCAAATGTCAAATCACCTCTATCGACCATGTCCTGAAAAATGTTTTTAAGACTCATGCAATCATTTGTGTGATGTCCTTTGTTTCAATGAAAATCACAGAAATGCAAGTCATTCCACCAAGGTGGTTTGATCTAGGGTTCGAAATTGTTTATGGCTGGCAATGTGATAATTTTGTTTGCTAGGAGTTCTTGGAATGTTGATTATAAGGATTGCCCCAATGGTGTGTAGATGTGTCTATTTGGGAAATTGTAGGTGTTACCCCTTGGATTTGGATTATTTCCTCGATTAGTGTTGTTACCTTGGGTATTGTTGTTGGTGTTTGTATTTGAAGGTCCCTGATTGGTATTTGGCGGATAAGTGTTAGTGCCTTGGTTAACACCTTTTTGATTCTTGTTAGCTTGCGAATTAACTGATAAAGACAATACTGGTTGTTTGGACTTCATATCATTAGCATCAATTCCTCCCTCATTAATAGTGTTTTTGTTTCTGGTGTAAAATCTGGATTTGTCTAAAGTGTTGTTATTTTGGTTGTTAAAGTGAGACTTGGATGAATTAGTTCCTTCTTTGAAGAACTTCAATGTTCCTTTCTTGATGCATGCTTCCTTTACTTGGATTCTGTTTTTGATCAGCTTGGCAAAAGATGGTATGCACTGGAGCTTAAGTAGATAACTCATCTCACTATTTAGATTGTCGATAAAGATTTTCATCTTTTCTTTCTCTGGCACATCTCAAGGATATCTCGAAACCATCCGTCTCCAACATTGAAGAAACACCATGAATGTTTCATTGTTTTTCTATTTGGTATTACATACATCCAACATGGTCATTGTGTGTTGCATATTATAGGAGTATTGTGCGATAAATTTATTTACCAACTCATCAAAAGATCTGATGGGAGATGTAAGTTTAGACAACCACTCTAATGTTTGCCCTCCCAAACTTCTTGGGAATAACCTCATCAAATAAGTGTCATCGTGAGAAAATTCAAGGCTCATGGTACAAAACTCCCAAACATGATCATGGGGATCACTCTTAGCATCATATTTATCATATTTGGGTATATCTGAATTTGGGGGAGAAGGTATCATGTTTAATATTTTGTCAAAGGGGTAAGGACAAATTTCATTTTAGGAGTATCGCACTATGGTCCCCTGCTCCATGTCCTGCATTTGTCTTTGCAACATTTGGATTTGTTGTGTAAGAGAAACCATGGGCGCATTTATTTGCTGAGGGAAATGTTCTTGTCTTTCATTATCCCTAGTTTGGGCATGGGTGTGTTAAGGTGTGTTATATTGTTCAGGTATGTTTTTAGGGTCATGTGTTTCCTCTTCTCTCTGTTTCTCTTGATAAGCATAATTTTGAGACCTTGTCCTAAAGATCTATTCATCAACCTTCCTTAATTTTTTAGTATCGAAGTCTTCAGGAAGCCTAACTCCTTTGCTTATTAGCATGAGCATGTATTTTTCTTTGTCAGCTTCTATGAGTCTTTCCATAAGTTTTTGGAATGAGGGGTTTTCTTGACATTCTTGAAGAAGCTCCTCAGTGATTTTTGTTTCCCTTAGATTAGTATAATCAAATGGGTTTGATAATCTTCGACCCATACTAGACTCTGGTTGTGGTTCACTTTGCTTGTTTCGTTGAGAGCAAGTGACGACGAGCATCTAGTAGAAACTTTTCGTAAAAAAGGAGAGAAACTCCTCTTCTTCTCGTTCAGGAGTTGGTGGTTCAAATCGATCTATGTTATAAGTGATGTAGACTTCTGGGAAGAAAGCAAGGTTGATCCTTCCTCCACTATTTAAGCATTGACAGAATACTGATTTTTGGCAAAAGGCTCTGCTTTTTAATGGTTCTTCGTCAAATTCATTTGACTTGTCTTGAAGATACAACCACATATGTCGGAGAAAGGTGTGATGTGATTTGAAGAGTTGACAATTTATGTAGAGAAATTTGTTTCATTTGGCAAGTGTTTTGGAACTAGGTTGTCATTTCTTCAACTTAGTTTTGTGATGAAGACTTTTTCTTCTCAAAGTATGAGGAGTGGTCATACATGAGTGATCAATGGTTTCCTTTGATTTGTTTGGATTGAGATACTTTGTTTGAAAACTTAAGCCTACTTTATCGAGTAGAGGTTTAGTTTTATCCGCCTCCACAACAAAGTGCGTCAAATGATATCGATAAGAGTTTCCCAATATGGAGACTCGATTTGACGACTTAAGATTAAACTAGGTATGATTGTTTGATAGAATTCGTTTAGATGGTGAACCTTTTGATCAATGTGATGGTACTACCTAATTTTGGTTGGATGAAGTTTTACCTCTATCTAATTTAAGATCGACAAATTTGTTTTCAGGATGCTTGCTTGATTTGGAACTGTTTTCTCTGATAATTGGATTCGGATTCTGATTGTTGAGTTTGACAAAAGACCTAAAAGGGTACTTAAGACTATTGATGACCTTAAAGACCTGATTTTCTCTCTGCTTTTCTTGGCTTTTACCATGTGCTAAAATAGAGATTGGATGTGCTAATGAATATTCCAGATGCGCCACAGAAGGCTCTCTATGCACTAAGCTGCCTCTCCTATGCGCTGACTCAGATTGTTTGAAAATGATTGCTCTGGATGGTTTACGCGGTACTGTTTGGACTAAAAGCACTATGATATGTCTTGAATGTGCTACTTTGATGCTTGAAAGTGCTAATATGGTCTCTAGAAGTGCTAGTGAAATGTTTATCAGGAAGATAAGTGTTCTGCACTAGCTTGATGAACAAAAATGCTATGGTTGGGCTGGTACGCGCTAGATAATGCTTCAGATGCGCTAAGAAGTTTCTCTTATGTGGTAAATTGTCTTGATTGCTCTGTTTTTGGCCTTTTTGGTAATTTTTAACACTTGTTTGATTTTTGATGGATGATTTTCTGAGAATATAAAAAGAAAACACAACATGAAAAAGACAACCAGTTTTGCCTATGCTAAATAGATAGTGTATGTTCTACGAGGATGTGTTCAAATCCCCAATGTTTTCACAGGTTTGGATACAAATAATACAAATCAGATTGACTCTTTATTCAAGGGTCATCAACAATATCATAGCCCACTAGTCTTGATACTCCGTCAGTTCAAACAACCATGTCACCCCCTAGGGGGCACCCATTTTTTTGCCTTTTGTCAGAAATTAACCCAAAGTGAAATGCTTCACAATTGGGTAGTTATCTTGGGAGATATATGGTGAGTAATCTTGGGGGCAGATTCTTCCCCACCCTTGCACTATGATATTGAAGATGTTTGGATACTAACTCGGCTTAAGGTTTCTATTGCTAAATTTTGTAATCAAACTTCCTGTTCGGTCTTTAGTGATAAACTCCCTCAGGGGGCTTCCCAACCTTTAGAACAAAGGTTTTACATATCGTAAAGATACCGGGGGAAGGATAATCACTTAGAAAAACCATTGAGGGGACTTTTGCCAACCTCCACTTTTGATTATAGTGGGTTGGAACACTTGGCGATAAAGCCATTTTCCACTTAGGTCGTTCCCCTCTCATCGACCATTTAAATGGCGCTCTAAGAGAAACTCGAAGGGCAAGCCTGCTAAAGGTTTTATGTGCTTGAAATATAGAAAACATAAGAGTGGTTTGGATTTTTGGTCACCCAGTTAAGGGGAGAGCATATACCTTCCACTTTTGAGACAAAGCAATCAAGTTCTTTTTAATCCTCAAAGGAAATGATTTTCTAACTTCTATTGGGAGATGTTGCTCCAAAAAGGCATGGTGTTCTTTTTAAGTCCTCATAGAAAAAGTGTGTATTTCCAAAATAAATGCTTGAATCAAAACCCGGTCAACAAAGCAAATTTGTGATTTGGTCAACAAATATAAATTTGAAAGGGGAAGGATTTACCTCTTTTTGCTTTGTCTAGAATTTGAAAGTGAGGTTCTTTTACTTGTGCAAAATAAAGTGGATCCTTTTAAAAACCAAAGGATGGTGAGGTTTGTTTTAAAAATTTTGCAAAAATAAATTTGTCTTTGTTCTTTGTAGATCCCAAAATGAACTGTTTTTCTTCCTAAGAAAACAAGAAAATGATTTTTTGTTGTTCTTTTTAAGAAACACCAAAGGAAAATGAATTCATTCTTTTTACCAACAAGGAAAATGAAATACTTCTAATAACTAACTTATAAAAAGATAGAAACAAGAAAATAGTCAAATGCCTAAAAATAAAAAATCCTCCAATCCTGCAAAACAGAGATTAGTAACCTGCAACAAAACACCAGTTAGCGAAAGATTTTTTATGTGAACTTCTACAAGTCTAACTTTCTGTCTCAGTTACAAACTATTTTTTTCTCTCTGTTTCTTCTATGTGCTAATATTCAGAACCGACGCGCTACAGAAATTCACCAATGCACTAATAGATGACCCTGATGCGCTAAGTTGTTGCTTGGATGCGTTGAAATGATGCTTCCAAGCACTAAGGTTTATCAGTTACCAGAGAAATAGTTATGCGCTAATAGGACTGTAGGATGCACTAAGTTTTGGGTCTTACACACTAAACAGTAAGCAGGATGTGCTAACAGACAACCCGAATGTGCTAAAGGAAGGCACCAACGCGCTAAATTAGCTTTTTTGCGTACCTACAATGTTAGTCCTTCATTAAAAACAATATCATTTATGGGGTTGAGCCCCACGGTGGGTGCCAAAAATGTGTGCAGGAAAAGTGGGGGGATGAAACGGAAAATGTGATTTCAAAACTAGTGCACACACCAATAAGACTCTTGGTGCAAGTTATGGAGTTATATTGAATAACTCAACTTCCCAAGGGATGTTCCATTGTTCTCTATCTCACAAGACCCCTCAAGAAAATGCATTTTCTCTCAGATCACTGAGCAAAGTGACTTAGGGATGACAACCATGAGAACGAGGGATATTGATCAATCTAGCATGAATGCATTCCTAGTTATGCATGATACTAAATCTAACATGATTTAAACTAGCATGGATATGATAATAAGATGAAATGGTTAGTAACAACTATCCTAACATGCTATGCTAGTCTAATATGATAATGCTATGATAATTAGAAATGCTTCTAAAATGCTTATTTAGATGATTTTTATTCAAAGAGAGGTTAAATGCTTGAGTAAAATGATTTAGATTAGATGCTTAGTAAAATGTCTATAAGTTTGATGCTAAAGACTTGGATATGAAAAGGGAGGAATGAGAGCTCTATTTATAGGAAAACAGGGCAATGGAGGGTCAAGATTGGATAATCTTAACAAGGGCCAAGATTGAAAGCTATCAATCCATGTTTACAATTCTTACCAATGAAATGGTGACAATTGTCAACATAAGATTTCTTGAGAGGAGATGTAAGAAGCATTTAATGCTTGAGAAGACCTCATGGTTACCTTAGGAGGTAAGGGTTAAGGCTAGGTTAGGGTCATCCATTGGATAAAGCTTTTACCCAAACGATAAAATCTTATGCAAGGGTTGAAGGAATAACCATGGTCAAAGCAATGAATGCTTGATGAGACCCTTGGGTTAGATGAAGGTTGAGTTAGAGAGAAAGTCTCTAATCATGCAAGAGGGTTGAGTTAACCATTAATGGTTTGGAAGACTTTCAAGGTTAACTTGTTGAAGACATAAAGCCTTTAATGGTTTTAAAAGACTTTGAAGGTTTGAGAAGTGACTTCCCTTTGCTTAGGGATGTGATAATATTTAGGGGATGGGTTAAGCTAAATTGGAAGGGATTGGAAGAATCTAGAAGGGGGTTGAGGGAGGCAAGTGGGAGATGTAGGAGAATGCAAGTGGATGAAGGGTAATTTTAATTAAAATAAATTACTTTATTTCAACTAAAATAGATGCAACTTGCATAAATACAAGTGGGGGATTTTAAATAAATAAATTAGATTTATTTATTTATTTGCAATGAATAATTTAATTATTTAAATGTAAATTTAATTAAAAGGGGAGCAAGGGGAATTAATTAAATAAAATTATTTATTTAATTAAAGGCTATGAGAGACTTAGGTGAATTTAATTAAATAAATTGAATAACTTATTTAATCAAATAGATGAATGTGAATAATTTAATTAAATAGAGGAATGAGGTTAAAATGAATATTAAATATTCACTTAGGAAATTGGTCATTTTTATACATCTACAAAGATAAATAATCATTATTACTATTAATAAGAATATCAATATTAAAAAATAATATTCTAACTTAGGCAGAGAAAAATAATTCTCTTTAATTTCTTGATTTTAATTTTGAACTTTATTGATTGCTTTAAATTTCCTACCATGATAAAGACTAGCAACAAATACACATTGGAATCCTTATTTCAATGAAAAGAAAAGAACATCCAATCCTTAAACTTTGTCTATATTTCTAATAATTAGAAAGTTACATGTCATAATGTTCTCCACAAGATTGATGGTTTAATCAAAATATCCCAACTACCCATATATATATATATATAATTATTTCAATATGCAACATTACAAGTGTAAGGTGCCAAATATTTATTATGTTGAGAGGCATCTACAATGACATCATACTGTCCATAAACAAAAATTCAATTTTGAAACAATTTTTATGTCGAGAGGCATCTACAATGACATTAGACTGTCAGTAAACAAAAATTCAATTTTGAAACAATTTGACATGCAAATGATGGGTAAATGCATGAAATATGCCATCTTTTGTTTTTTGTGGAGGTGTTATTTTATTACTCCAAATAAAATAGAACCCTCGCCATTTGTCTCCAACTATATGAAACCGTTACATTCAAATGATAGTGGAAGAGTGCCATAATATTTAAAAGGGATCAATCAATAAAATCAACTCTATTATTATCCATATTTTTGAAACTCTTGTATAATACTAATATTGTTGCAATCCTCAGATTCCCTTCTATTATAAGATATCTCTCGGCATAATTTACCTATATTTTTTAAATATAGATATACTAGTAATTAAAATAGGTAAAATCAATATTACATTTGGTCCACAAAAAAAGTGTCGATAGAATTTATATGAAGTACTTGTAAATATTAACGGTGATGTTACATTTCTGACTGATTGTCATAAAGACAAACTAAATCTTATTAAACATAATAATAATTATATATTGTTTACAAACTAAATCTCATTATATATAAAAACAAAAATACTAATGTGAATTCTTGGAGTGCTCCCATTATAAGAGAGTTGGAAAGATGAATTTTTTTATAAGAAAAAAATGGAAAAGAATATCCCTCTTAAAAAAATATCCTTTTAGGGGATGGGCTTGCTTGGTCTCCGAATCCTAAGGGTTTTTTTTTTTGTGGCTAGTGGATATTGGGAATTGTTGAACCAAAGACTTGAGGGAGGAGAGGTGAACCGGTGGAAACACGTGTGGAATAATGCCTCTTGGCCAAAGTGTAACTGCTTTGCTTGGACTTTGGCTTTAAATAGATGTCTGACTTGGAACAATATCCACAAGTGGGGATTCTTGGGGCCCTCTATCTGTGTTTGTGTGGTAATGGGGAGGAAGACTCCTCACACCTGTTCTTCAGATGCCCCTTCTCTATGCTTATTTGGCACTATTGGTGGGGGGTGTGGAAGCATCCTTGTGTCCATGCAAATTTTTTGGTGGAGTTCTGGAGCAGTTTGGGCAGACCTTCTATCCTTTCCTCCTTCCTCCAGACTGTTTGGTATATTGGGCCCATCTTCATTCTGTGGCAGATCTGGCTCAAAAGGAACATGAGGATCTTTCATTAGGGCAGATTATTTGTTCAGCAAGTTTGGAATAGGATCACTGCTATGATTCGGGAGACAGTGGAAGCTAAATATGAGGTGAATTTTCCACTGGGTAGAGATGAGGCAAATACTGTGAGTAGGCTTGGCCTACAGGAGGTGTCTCTAGCTTCTACTTGTGTTAGGAGAGGTAGACGTGCTATGAAGAAGGTGCATAGGGTGGGAAGGTGGATACCCCCTCAGGATGAGTTTATCAAGATTAACACTGATGGCTCATCTAGGGGTAACCCAGGCCCTACTGGAATAGGTGGTGTTAGCAGGAATAGTAGGGGGGAGGTTGTTTTCCTCTTTTCGGTGCATAAAGGATGGCAGTCTAATAATTTTATGGAGGGATTTGCGATTCTCCATGCAATAGAGCGGGCTTGGGTGTTGGGTCGAAGGAAGGTGATTTGTGAATCAAATTCACAAATTGTTGTTAACTTGTTGACTGAGCAGAAGGTGAGTGGGATTCAGTAGCAGTTGGCAGGGATTGTCGAGCAGATTCTCCAAATTGTCTCTTTAATGGAGAAGGTTTCTTTCATCCACATCCCTCGAGAATGGAATATAGCAGCTGATTATTTGGCCAAGTGGGCCTTGGAACATGGTAGCGATTGGAAAGTTGAAGGTTGGGAGCATCTCTCCGGGGATTACTGTCAGGACTTGCAGAAGATTTTCACTGAGGACATGGAGGGTTTTGAAGCTAAATGATCTGAGGCTGGGTTGGTGGTTTTTTCTTTGGGGCCTCAGGGCTCTGGTTCTCTTTGTAATTCTTGTGTCTGATTTTCAATAAAGTTTTTACCCTTTTATTTAAAAATAAATAAATATCCTTTTAGAGTCTATCATTTATCATGGTTTTCTTGTTATCAAAATTATTTGTTTTCAATTATAGTTTGTATTTATGAAGATTATTTGTTTTATTATCATTTATCATTTGAGTATATTCCATCTCAATTATTAGATATGATACATTATATAACACTTAGCTAAGGGCATGTGCACAAAGATGGTGGTCAGAAAAGTGGACACCACCCAAAAAAAAATTGGAAAAACAAGCAGCGCATACGCGGTTTTAAAATTTGAAATTTTAGCATACGCGCTTAGGTTTGTTCTTCCCGAGCCTAGAAAAGGTAGCGCGTACGCACTGCTTTTAGGAAAATGAGTGTGCACGTACTACTCCTAGGAAAATGAGGATGTATGCGTTGCTCATAGGAAAATGAGCGCGTATGCGCTAATAATCCAAATAAAACCATGTACGCGGTGCCTGGTAAAAAATGTTTTTAAAAAAAAAATGGGTCTCATTTACCCGTGAATCACGTTTTTAACTTCGTTTTTTCCTCATTTTGTCACCTAAACCATGAACAGGGTGCTAGATTTGTCCTCCGGGCTATGGATCAAGGTTAGTTTTTGTTTATTTTTGTCTTTCTTTCTGATTTATGCAATTTGTTTTACATTTTGAATTTAATTTCATTAATTTTGATTAGGTTTTTTCATTTTTTGTTTCAAAAACCAGATTCTTCTAATCCAGAACAAGAACAACCAAATGCACCTCTTGAAAACCCACAAGAACAACCAAATGCACCTCCTGAAAACACACAAGAACAACCCCCAATTCCTCCTTTTGACGACACAACGAAAACACAAGAAGAATTAATTAATCAGTTAAAACAAAATATGTCTAAAATCAATAGACTGATTGTAAAATTGAAAACTTCTGAACTTGACCATCATCAATCCCTCGCCACTAGCCTAGAAACATTAGCTAGTGGTGCCATAGTTGTTTCCATAGAAATTACCAAATGGGGAAGATTTAGGGATAGGTGTCATCAATTTTATGCCAATGGGCTATCATACGATGGAGTAAAAAACAAAAATATTTCTAAACAACAATAATGTGCCCTTTTTGTTGATCCCAACATTGGTCAGTCATTACCTCTTAATGCAAAGAGGTTTCCCATACATTGTTGTACCAATGCGCAGATGAAGAATCTTTTTTGGCAGAGGTAGTGGATGGTCTTTGATGATCCACCTTGTAATAATTATGAGGTGCCATTATATTTTTTGAGAAAAATATATTGTGAGTTTGTGCTCAATGTGCGGCCAAACTATTTTGACATGAGAGAGTTTCATGGTAGAGGTTGTGGCTCTGCCCAAGATAGACCTGGAGCCTGTAGGCAATTAGGCGCGGAGAGTCACCGCCCCTAGCTCCCAAACCCAAGGTAGATCAGGCTGTCCTATTAGAGTTGAAAGAGTCGATGGAGCTACAGACTCTTCAGGTGGCCACAACATTAATTGGTGCCATCATCCAACATGGGACATCATTAGCACACCCTATTGTATTGGATGATGAGCCATTAGAGGGCGACAGAGAGCCCATTGAGCATATGTGTGTTAGTTGCTCGGGGATAGATGATGCAACCGGTGCAGATGGATGCTCATATCATCTATGCACGATTTGCGGTTGTAGATGTCAGGCTCACACAGTTGAGGATGTCGTGCTGACAGATGAGTTGATGGACATGGTGTTTGCCCATGAGCCACAGACACAGGTGTGTTGATTTGAATTCATAACATTTTATTTATCAGTCACTTTAAATTTGTAATTACATAAATGAATTTTTATTTATACATCAATTTAAATTGAGACAAATAATATGCATTTCAGGATGTACCAGCGGTATCCCATACACCTCCCCCAGATACTATAGCTGCAACTTCGATGCTTGAGGTATAAGTTTTGTAACATGTTAAAATAGAATAGTACACTTTGAATTCAAAAAAATACAAGATATACTAACTATCTTTAATGCTTGGTCCAATTTCTAGTTTGTAGGTGTTGACAGGGGACGAAATGTCCCAGTTGATGACATCATGCTCTTAGCGATCGATTTTGGCCTACAAGGCTATACAGTATCATATTTTGTACAACTCTTTTTATGTATTGTTTTTATGGAATATGCAAGTCATTTCATTTTAGATTTTTAAAATTATGTTTAATTTATTCTCTGTACTAATATCTCATGTTAATTTTGTGTTTTTAGGGTACCCCCTCTGTGTCTAGGGCTCGTCCTAAGAAAAAGAATTCCTCGAAGATGCCAAAACGTGTGAAGAAGGTAATTGAACATATTTTTAGTTGTACAATTGTTTGAAAATGTTGAAATCAAGTATTAGTTGGGGTTTGTAGATTGATTAGTGTTTTTTTGTCTATTTTACATGTACAATGGCCATTGAGCTTTGTGGATATGTTGAATGCACCTGATTTGCCCGTGGATCAAGAGAGGGTGGAGGTATGTATCTCTACTTTATTTTCTTGATTTCATGATTATATGCACGCATACATGTGAACTTGTGATAAATTATAATCTTATAATTTTTTCATACAGGAAATATCCATACCTATTTCGTCAATGGCGAACCCTCCTCCTTGCACTGGAAAGCATCTCAGGATCCAATACACTTTTGCTTGATATGTAAAATTAATTGTTTTTAACCTTCAATACTTATCATTATATTAATTGTATTTAATCTTTGTACATTTTTTGTATAGGTAATAGCGACGGTTTCTACATCAATGGTGAGCCATCCTCAGTCCATTGGAGAAGCATCTCAGGCACAGGTACGTCATTGTTCTCTATATTATAGTTTTTAAGTGTTTTTGATATATTTATGTTAGTACATTGTATTAATTGTATATTTAATCTACAATAGACTCCTTCGCGGTACGACCATAATGTGGATCCATTTAAGTATGTCTTCAAGAAAACTCCGAAGAGTGACAAGGAGAGGAGAGCAAAGACATTAGCTCCTGGATCAACCGATGAGGTAATCTACATTTCAATTGCAAAGGAATTAAAGTTAAATGCATAGTTATGTTGTTAATTGTGAACTATTTTCTACAAAAGAATTCTAACTTGGCTTTTGAATTGTGGTTTTGCAGCCATCTAAAGAGCCGCGTATTGCACCGAAGAGGCTTGATTTTGATGATCCACCACAAGTTTAGGATCATATAGTGTTATTTTTGGTCATAGAATGACCAATACATGTATATATATTCTACATTTTTATTGTATATCGATTTGGACATGGAATATGCCACATTTTTGTAATACTTGTATTGACTTGGTAGACATGCCTTTTTTTATCTATATAAATATCGATATTTGATCCAATAAATGTGTAATGAGTTCATTATTTTATATTCATTGTATTTGGTGGTTGTATTTTTATAAATTTAAATTAATATTTGCATATGTAATCAATAATATGAATATAAACAACAAAAATATATGATATAAAACATTGCAATCGTGGAATATGATTTGATAAATTTCTAAAATGTTGAATTAACCCTACAAAACTCCTTGTATTCAGTTCATTATTGTGTATTCGATGTATTTGGTGGTTTTCCTTTTATAAATTTAAATGAATATTTGCATATGTAATTAACAATATGAATATAAACAACAAAAATCGACAATATGAATATAAACAACAATGTGTTTGGTGCGAGAGCACCCTCACGCTTGCGATGGTCAAATTTTGCTCGTTGTGTGCACAAACTAACATTACGAGCGCATTTGGGTGGGCAGGTTTATGCTAGGCATGCCCTTGTCGTGCATCCCAAAGCACTAGAACGTCAAGAGTTATACCCTACCAGTGCGATCTCTCAAGTGCCTTGAGTCCAAAAAAATGTCAAAATTTGACGGACTATTTCTTCCAATCCAGGACACATACGGTCAATCTGTTTGATCTTGTGGGGTCGCGTGAGGCTCCTCTGGCCTATCTCATTTTTTGATGACTCGGAACCATTTTCAATTAGTAGCATTTTTCACTTGCTCCAAAAACCGTCAGTTGCTTGCAAGGAAAAGTTGCAAGATTGGCTAGAATTGATTTGCTTCGTCGTATGCACAAATTGACATCACGAGCGCATTCAAGTGGTCATGTTTACACTAGGCATGGCCCTGTCATGCATCCCAAAGCACTAGAATGTCAAGAGTCATACCCTACCGATGCGATCTCTCAAGTGCCCTGAGTCCAAAAAATTGTCAAAATTTGATGGACTGTTTCTTCCAATCCAGGACACATACAGTCGATCTGTTTGATCTTGTGGGGTCGTGTGAGGCTCCTCTACAATGGCCTATCTCAGTTTTTGACGACTCGGAGCCATTTTCAATTAGTAGCATTTTTTTGCCTACTCCAAAAATCTTCAGTTGCTTGCAAGGAAAAGTTGCAAGATTGGCTAGAATTGATTTGGTTCGTTGTATGCACAAACCGACATCACGAGTGCATTCGAGTGGGAAAGTTTACACTAGGAATGCCCCTTTCATGCATCCCAAAGCACCAGAACGTCGAGAGTCATACCTTACTGACGCAATGTAGAAGTTGCTTAACAACTTTTTTGACCATTTTTTTGACAACAATGACAATTTTTGCTCAAATTGTATCTAGTCTCAATCTATGACCCCTATGACCCGATAATGACTCAAATAATTATCCATGATTATACAAGAATCAATAATTCTCATGATTGACTAGGGACACATCACATATACTCAAAACATAGTCACAAAACATTGACACACAAAATAGTCACAAAACATTGTCACATATTATTCAAAAATTTGCCTCTAAATATGGTCAAATCAGCTCTTGCCTATTTGATTATACAAAAAATTGTCTTACAAATCATCTCATGGGATTTTATACAAAATTTGGCATTACAATGTGTGATTTAGCTCATCGCTAGTTTAATATACAAATCATCTCATGGGCTTTTATACAAAATTTGGCATTACAATATGTGCGATTCAGCTCATCACCATTTTAATATACATATCATCTCATGGGCTTTTATACAAAATTTGGCATTATAATATGTGCGATTATGCTCATCGTCATTTTAATATACAAAATTTGGCATGTACATATGTACAAATCAGCTCATTGCCACTTAAATATACAAAATTATGCCCCTAAACATGTAAAAATCAGCTCATGGGCATTTATATATACAAAAAATGAATATAGAACAATTCGTTGATGATTTATACAAAATTTTCAAAATCATTCTACTCTGAACCATAGAATCAATCAAGTGAGCCTTCAAGATCGACTCTAATCCATATTGTGTCAAGTACTGCCTCGTGGTCAGATTCACGAACTTTCCATAAAATCTTGTTATGAGGTCTACCACAATACTTCATCAAATGAATATTTGTTGCAACAACAAGGTTAGAGAAATGAAGAATATGTCTGTGTGTTTCAAAGTCCTCGAACAACCAAACATCATAATTCTTGATAGGGTATCTCCGAAGTCATGTTCCTGTCATGACAACAGACCCTATTGGGTACTCAATACCCTCTCTGTCAATGATTGTGGTTGTCAATTTTCTTTTAGGCTCAACACAACGACACAAATAGTAATTTGTTCCTTCTTCATTGTTCTCTTCTGCAACAACTGCATACACATGACTTGCATTTTATAAAGTGTTAATTAATACCAAAAATAAAGTATGATGTACAACAAAATGAACCAAAAAGAATATCTGCAAAAAAATTAACTCAAAAAATCACCTGAATCCACTAGGTCGGATACATGATCAAAATCCACTGATGTCTCCATCTGGCTCAATTATAGTGCTTTGATAATTTGATATGAATCAATGGGAACCAACGGTCTACAAGACCATTTGTCAACCCACTCTTCTGATTCGCATTATTCCCACAAACAATACATGCATGAAGAGCAAAAACATACCATCTATCTCATATAAATTACCAGTGAACTTGAATTTGAACTCATAAATGAGTGCATGTCACTCGATCTTGCAACTGTATAACAATCTAGATAGTTTTCAACGTTAGATTCAGTGATAAACCAAAAATATCTATGAACCAATGACGTACCTGGATTACTTGGACCCATCGTAGACTTACACCATCACACAATCTTTTTTGCATCTACCAACTCAGCACCACCTTCGTACTTCAATTCTTCCCTGGCTAGGGCTCTTTTCACACATGCTCCTGCACCATCATGCTCTCCCTTACCATGTCTAGCCTCAGTGAAATTCCAAAAATGTTGTACATCACTTGTCACATGCATCCTTGTCAACCAATAAAACATCCTTGCATTTTTGAATTGTGTGGTGCAATTATCTGACCATATTAAGTGTCGGTTGTATCATATGTTCCTTTCCCTTAAACTATCATAGAAAAATTTAAAGCATCCTTGTACAAACTCTAATGAATGAGTACAATCATCACTTATGTAGAAGTGATGCTCTCTTACAACCTTTCTATCCTCCTTTGTGCTATCATCTGCATGCATGAATGCTATGTGTACAAAAATAGAAACTTGTGTTGAGTGATAATACATGGATTTCACTTGATTTTGAGGTTGTAGTGTATAATTTTCAGCGAAATCAATGATAGAGACAATGGTGCCAATAGGAAATGTGTCCTTACATAACTTGAATTTCTTATCTAACCATCGAGCTCCATGTGTATGCATTATGTACTCATAAACTAGTTTCTCTTGAAACATTTTCATAAATTGAGCTACACATATATCATTTTTCACTAGCTCACATCTCTTCAAATCTTTTCCATCTTTAACTCCATATGTGTCTGTCTTGTATTTTATGAAAGAAACTAGTTTCGTACCAATTTCATGTGTGCTCTCCAAATGTATGCATCTTGGTAAATGTTGCAAACCACCACATATAGCACAAGAACCTTCCAAACAAGGCATCTTATAATAAATGCAACCATCATGTCTATTACATAGCACACTTGAAATAAATTCTCTTGCCGACTTAGGAGGTGCTTGTATATTACATTCCTGCAAAACATCGTTAGTGTGCAAAGTAGAACAAATATGACGAAAAATATCATAATGCATGGAAAATTCAATATGCATCCTACAACAACATGTGGTGCGTACATGATTAATCTTAATATAAAAAGGTTTTTCCATTTCAAAAAATCTTTGAGAAATTTTTATTTGAGGAAACTTTTGAAGGAATCTTTCATAAAATTTAGTTTGAGTCATATCCAATTAGTGTTTCGCATGTGGCTCATGATTTTTAGACCCAATTTGCCTTCTAACAACATCTCTTTGGTTGGGTAATACTCTTGTGTTGTCATGCCAAAAATTTTCAATTAATTTTTTTAGTGTATCTACAACAACCTTGTCTTTGCATGGTAGTCTACCTAAGAATGCCCAAAGAGAATTATTGTTAGGTTCCTCTATTTGTTCTTGCCTCTTTAATGCTTTACCTAATGTTGTTCTACTAACGTTTAATGACTTACTTGTTTTGCTTATCAAACGATCTTTTTTTATTTTCTTGCTCATTATGGTTGATGTAATGACATGTCGAGTAGCATTAGAATCTTTACTACATGATTCTGAACCAATAGATTGATATGCATCAAATAGATTTCTGACAATAGTTCTTTCACTGTTACTTTCAGATGATCTTAGGCCTAGAATTTTCATTGTCTCTCTAAAATTCAAATTTTTAATCATTTGAACAATTAATTGACATCTTGCGGTTTGATTTAAGTTTTTAAAATAGTTTTGCCATATTCTTTTAACCATTTTCCTATAAGTTCATTCATTCATTTTATTGGGCATTGACTTCAATATATTCTCATCAATGTCAATTAGATACTTTGGTTTCCTACGAATGATTCTAGGAGGTGTTAACATTGGTGCATTATGTACATTCAATTCATCCAGTAGAGAAGGTGTAATATGTTCATCATTTAATTGATTATTCAATGCGGTATCTTCTTCAATTGCATTAGGTTCTGTAGCGTCGTAAATTGTACGCACTTGCTAGGGTGGTACAATTTCACACCTAGTTTAGCACCCGCCTTGGCGCATTTTGCATTTTGCATTGCATTTCCCCTTTAGCACTTAATTAATTAAATTAATTAGGTCTAAGGTCCTATTTTATCATCTCCCATATCATAAAGTTGGGCCCTTTTCATTAAAGTGTGCCCCTTTCATTTTATTCCTCCAATACATCATTTAATCAAAAACCCTAATTAGGTCCTATTTTGAACTTGGGGGCTTGATTTCGGGGGTCAAAACATCTCAAAATCACCTGTAACTTCGAGATTCTCTCTAAAATCATCATATCTAACAGCCCTAAAAATTTGGTGAAAAGTTGTCGGGACAATGGCGCCCGGAGTGCACACGGTCCCAGACATTTTTCCCAAAATTTTAGGAGTGCGATCCAATCATAAAATAAAGCTTAACCCCAAGAAATTGGCAGGAGATTCAATCTCTAGGTCAGCCAAAAGTTGAAATTAAGACCTAGGGTTTCATATATAAGAGCTCTCTTTCTTCATTTGAAAGGATCCAAATTTTGTGTTTAAAGGACCTTCTATGCAGTGAAAGAGCAGATCTTTGAAGACTTCAACAAAATTCAGCATCCATCCATCAAGCATTCATCAATTTCATTCATCCATTTAGGGCTTTGAAGGCATTGAAGAGTAATAAGGGATCACCGACTGAAGATTGGCTTGTACCCCTCCCTTGGGGTTGGGTATGATTTCATGATGTTTTCATGTCTTTGCATAAGCTTCATTACATCTTTGTATTCATGCTTTAGATCACTCTACATCTTGATTTGGGGCATTTACATTATCATTTACAAGCAATTAGGGTTTACTTTCTAGGTTGATCTAGTTTGCTTACTTGCATTTTAGGATCTTGCACACACACTACTTTTACAATACAACTTGGCTATTCGTGGAGGTGGAAATCACTAAAGCAGGGGTTTGACTAAGGCAAAACCCTATATAGTCGCCCACCATACCTTTCCAGATATAAGTGCAGGTTTCGGGATTCGGACGACGCCGCAAGTTGTAGATCCGACGGAAGCAGATGGAGACTGAACTTCACACCAAATTCCAGCCCAGAAAGCTAGGACAGGGGCACTGGGTGCCCTGGTCCTTCTGTCAGACAGCAAGTTTCAGCATTTTTGATAGCTTTTTAGGTTGCAAAATAGCAGTTTCAGGAGCAGAATCAGGACAGTGGCACTCGCGCCCCCATCTCGAACATTTTCACTCAGATTTTAACTCCGGGTACACATCTGCATTCTTGTCTTGTCCTTG